>NC_069500.1:446970205-447180205 GCF_027579735.1 Bombina bombina
TGCTACACTATAACTGTGATCAAGTTACTAGCCAAACATAAAAAAAACATGAAAATTCTGAAATTAAGCTCACCATTAAATATTATATTACATTTAAAGGGACACTGTACCCAAATTTTTTCTTATGTAATTCAGAAAGAACATGCAATTTTAAGCAACTTTCTAATTTACTCCTATTATCAATTTTTCTTCGTTCTCTTGCTATCATTATTTGACAAAGAAGGCATCTAAGCTTTTATTTGGTTTCAGTACTCTGGACAGCACTTTTTTATTGGTGGATGGATTTATCCACCAATCAGCAAGGACAACCCAGGTTGTTCACCAAAAATGGGCCGGCATCTAAACTTACATTCTTGCATTTCAAATAAAGATACCAAGAGAATGAAGAAAATTTGATAATAGGAGTAAATTAGAAAGTTGCTTAAAATTTTATGCTCAATCTGAATCACGAAAGAAAATTTTTGGGTACAGTGTCCCTTTAATTATATCATAATTAAATTCTGGGGGTTAGAAGATTTAATTTTATCATTTCTATGATTTTTAACATGTTATTGGGAACTTCAACTGGTTTTAATGTGAGTTGTGAGGTTGTAATGTGAGTTGTGGGAACTTCAACTGGTTTTAATGTGAGTTGTGAGGTTTTCTTTACACTGAATGACCTAGTTTTATATTGTTTGTTCGATATTGTGTTATTGTTTGTTATAGTTTTATTGTTTGAGTAGCGTGACCTGTAGCTCTCTTATGTTAAATAGATGTATTTTATATGATGTTCCTCTTTATTGACAAGGGATGACAAAAGTGTTTGCTCAACCAAGTACTCACTTTCAAAGAAAATGTTAGCTGCAGCCATATTGATTGACTGTAAAGTTGCCACCTTGGCCATGGTAACGTGGACAGTTTTGAGTTATGCATGCTGCAGGGTTTGCAGGGGCGAACATGTATTGTGCCTCTGGATAGAACATGAATAGTGCTGCTATATAACACTGGTCATGCTCCTCCCTGCAACCCCTGCAGCATGTGTAAAACATTACTGCCCAGGTTAACATGGCCGAGGTGGGAGCCCTAGTTGATTGATTTAATGATTCTGACAGGAAACAATTTCATAAAACAGGAAATTATAGTATGATCTTCAAAACTTGCTATCAAGATACAAAGGAACTTGTTATAATACTGACAGTCATTACAGGAAAAGGCTGCTTAAGTCACCTCAGTTTCCATGACAAACACAGGAGGAAGAGTATTTCAGTGGCATTTATGTAGTGTCTGTATAGTATGTAAGGTTGCCAGCTGTCCAGTATTCAACCGGATAGTCCAGTATTTTAGCAGGTGTCCAGTAAAATATCAACAATAATATTGGACACTAAAATGTTATTTTTTTATTTAAAGTCTGAGTGTTAAATGTGTATGGCCTTCAATGCATCAATGCATTACAAATATGGAGCTGAAGAAAAAAAATAAGGGGCTGTCAACGAGGTCAAATCTCTACTGTTTACATGTGTTACTGGTAACCAAAGAGGTACAACAATTGCTTTGTATATTACTGGCAGCCAAGTGGTAACATGACTGTCTTGTTTTGAAAAATATACATGATAGGATCAAGAGTGGGGTCTAAGGCATCTACAGATTGTCCATGATTTTTATAGTGGACGGCTGGCAACCCTAATAGTATGTATTTGTAGTGTACAGACAGACAGACAGATAGATAGATTGATAGATTAGATATAGATAAATACTTGCTATACAATATTGCAGTAGGTACTTACCACCCTCCAGGCAACTGCACCATACAGACTAATATATCCAACTACATTTCCCTCAACCCTAAAGCTGCTATATAGAATGACTTCAGAATTCTGTCAGCATTTTGCTTCCAATGAGCATGCTTAAAATGTATCAAAATCTAACCATTTATATCTCAGCCACCACTGCTCCTTTATTTAGCCAGATAAGAGCACATAACTAAATAATAACATTTATCAGCATGCTGAATTTTATACAGAATGGGGAAGTTGTTTTAGCCATTTGTTTAGCAAATCTTTTTCAATTTTAAGAGAAAGAAGGAAGTAACTTTTTTAACACGATGGGGCAATTTATTAAGCCCTATAGTCTGCCTAATGCAGCTGTTTCCGCAAAAGCCTTCAGGCTCGCCGGAAACAGCTCCTTAACTCGTCCGTTTGCTCTGGGGCTGCGGACAGCAATCCGCCCAATCGGGTTGATTGACAACCCCTCTAGTGGCCGATTGGCGCAAATCTGCAGGGGGCGGCATTGCACAAGCAGTTCACCAGAACTGCTTGTGCAATGTTAAATGCCGACAGCGTATGCTGTCGGCATTTAGTGATGCAGGGCGGATATGATTCGCTATAGCGAATCATGTCCGTCTGAGGTTCGATAAATCTACCCCATAATGTCAATATACTTAACACTTTGAGATGGTATTATAAAATGATAAATCGTATATATAAAAAAAACCCTCTATAATATACTTTCATTATTTTGTCCCTTTTTTAGTAACTTTATTCTGAAATTGTAAATTTATCAGTTCCTGTTAGAAATAGAAGTGCAGAACACCATCCTAAATGCCTCTGCTAGGCTAATCCACCGACATTCTGTATCTGCTGCACCTCTCTGCGAGTCCCTTCACTGGCTCCCCATTCACAGCAGAATTAAATTCAAAATTCTCACCCTGACCTACAAAGCCCTTACCAACTTAACCCCCCTCCCCACTCATCAACAAATATACTCCAGCCCCTAAGATCCAACAATGACCTTCTCCTTGTATGTATTGGGTACTTGTAAAGCGCGGCTAATCACCCGTAAGGGTCTCAAGGCGCTGCTCATTTTATCGACCTCGGAAGGATGAAAGGCTGAGTGAACCTCGCCGGGGTCAAACCTGCAACCCTTGGGTTGCTACAGAGCTCAGCCACAGTGCCTTAGCATGCTGAGCTATCTGTCCGGCTCCTTGCATCTTCTATCATCACCTCCTCCCATGTTAGACTACAGGACTTCTCTCGTGCGGCACCAACCCTCTGGAATGCACTTCCTCGAGCTGTCAGACTTTCCTGCCCTCATCTAACTCCACACTAACATCATTCCCACCTTTGCAGTCCTTACCTCCCGTTTATCACCCTCCTACCCATCTAGATGGTAGGTTCCCATGAGAACAAGGCCCTGAAATTCCACCTCTTTTTATTTGTTAGATTGTATTGTACTGTACTTTTATCTTTGTACCCATGGACAGAGTTGCGGAATCTGTTGGCGCTTTATAAATAAAGAATAATAATAATAATAACACTATTATACACCACACCAGCCATTGGCTACACACTCTAGTGACCTATTTATAACTGTCCCTAATTGGCCGCAGCAGAGAAAATAACCTAAGTTACAACATGGCAGCTCCCATTGTTTTATAGACATTAAAACTTCACATTTATTTTGTCACTATTTAGACGACTAATGAATGCAAAAAAAAAAATGCATCTACATATTATTCTCAGACTAATCTTTTCTTTGAATGCATCATTCTATCTAGCATTTATTTAGTGCTTAATGTCCCTTTAACAATTTTGTTTGAAAAGTATTCACTGGGCTCAATTCTCTCAAAATTATTTCTGTGGTAATGTACAACTATTTGCTTTATATCACTTCTTCATTAAACTTTCATGATTCAGATAAAGCATAGTTTTAGACAACTTTCCAATTTACTTATTTTTTCAACTGTGCTTCTCTTGGTATTCTTTGTCAAAGAGTAACCTCGAAATACTTTACAACAAAGGATACCAAGGGAACAAAACGTTATTATGACATATCTAAATCAAGAAACTTTATTTTTGACATTACTACCCCTTTAATAATAGATTATAATTGAAGTCACATATGTACCCATCTGTTCGTTACATCTCTAATAATACAGGTGCATAGCTAGTTCATACATAGATACAAATTTCTTCATTATATCATACCAATAACCATGCGGTCATACATCTATTCAATACATTATCTTGTGTCATATAGATACAAACCTGGTCTGTACATTAGATCTACATTCATGTAGGAAGCAATGAATACATTACATCAATTGTGTCCAAAACGTAGATTGGGATCTACTAACAGATCTCTAAGTGATGAACAGTAGATCACAAGATTGTTGAGTGGTTTCCCATTTCATCCTCAGTTAGTAGTAAGTGTATGAGCTCAAATTATAAGAAATATAAAAATGTGTTTTTATAGGAGTGGTTAAACAAAATAATATTTTACCCTGTGTTAAACAAAGAGGTTGTGTGCAAGCTCAGATTTTCTTTTACTTAGCACATGACAAGTGGATCACACTGACAAACTTCACAAAAAAATAGATCCAGTCTTACTAAGGTATGGGCACTCCTGCATTACACTGTACATGCCCAGCATGGAAAAAAATTAGAGGCAGCTTTCTGGTCAAGTGCTGAAACATTACAATACACTTCTCACAATAAAATATTCTGGTCTAGATTACGAGTGGAGCACAAACATTTGCGTTCAGATTTTTGTGATCGTTTGTGTGCAGGTTAAATTGGACTTGTATTACGAGTTGAAAGTAAACATGATCACTTGAGTGCAATTCAAGTTAACGCTCGTTGGGCTAGTGCATCGTCAGAGCTGTGTTTAACTGTTTTGCAAAACATATCAATAATACATTATAAAGTACACTTACACTTATAATAACACCATCAAATAAATTAATTTAAAAAATATTGCACAAAAAATGTATAAGGGCTCAAAGATATGAGGTCTCAGATGTTAGAGAAATAAAGCAGGCATGTCTAAATATGTATATATATATATATATATATATATATATATATATATATGTATACAGATGTATTTATATGTGTATATATGTATTTACAGACATATATACACATATACACACATAAATTGCCCTTTGTAGTTAAGTAGATGAAAACATTTAAAAGCATATTTATGCAATAATCATATGTTATATCTAATAAATATGTATGTACATACAAATATACACACATATATATATATATATATATATTTATATATATATAATTTTAGTATCAAACTATAATAAAGTGTGTATTGATCTATCTATATATAGAGAGAGAAAGATTGAAACCTAGAAGCTATCCAAAATGAAGTGTTATCTAGTGTCATTAATCATTGCATTTTTGTACTTTAATATTTCCCTTTTGATTATTTTTTTATGATGCCATTTTTGTATACAGTTCTAGATACAGAAAATAGACTTACTGAACCGCTTCTTAGTTTTTGCAGGAAAATCAATAGCTGTTTCAGAAAAGTATACTTGACTTCAGAGACAAAGAAGATGCTGTATCAGCACTAGTAAGGTAACCGTAGCAATAAACCTCATCTCAAGATAAAAGAAACCATTACTTATCCCAGAGCACTTTTTATTGCGATAAGAAAGGAAATAGTCCTGTTCCCCACTTATGAGGAAAGTTATATAGTCATAATGCTTTCTTAAATGTTTTTCTATAAAAGTAGTCATTACTGAACTGAATCACCAGCTTAAGAAGACAATACCTGAGAGGTGAGATGGCTGTAGTTACGCAGCACAATGAACTTCTGTCCTCTTTATATATGAGCAATAATGAAAATAAGTATAGGAATATATTTCAGTTTTAAAAAGAAACCTTTTGGGATGCAGCAATCTATTTTTTTCTTTCCCAGAGGGCTATTAAACAATTTTTTAGAGACAAATACATTTAAATAAGAATACATATTATCTCATTCATATTTCTTTTTAAAAAAATAGACATTACAATATGTTTTTTTTTACCATTCATTCTTTAATCTCCTAAAGTATATATATAAAAAAATAATTTTAGTATAGCAAAGGGGTTAAACACATAGTTAAAGTCGGCTCCATTACAGCAATGCAATACTGGAACCTCGCTAAACAAATTTGTTGAGTCAGTGACAAGGCACAAATGTTTGTAGCCACAATCACCAGCTAGCTCCCAGTAGTACATTACTAATCATGAGCCTACCTAGGTATGCTTTTCAACACAGGATACCAAGAAAACAAAATGCATTTGATAATTGAAGTAAATGGAATAGTCTCTTCAAATTGCATGCTCTGTCTGAATCATGATATTTTAAGTATGACTTTAATGTCATTTTATTATTTTAATGTTCTTTTAAATATTTTATAAATATTTAAGTGCTAAAAAATGTAGACAAGCAACTAGATACTGTATCATGTGTGGTCAGTGATGCTTGTAAATAAAGGTCACCATTTTCAACTAACTTTTTTATTTTTGAAATGCTCCTCTGCTTTGTCTGTTTCCATCCTTTTATTCCTTTTATTAATACAATGTGTGTGTTCCATAGCACACGGTGCCAAACCTTCTACTCTGCGCCTAGCGCCCAGCTTAACATCCCCCCGCTTCTCTAGAGCTCAGGTTGCTGCGGTTTCTTGTAACATGATCAGGAACGAGCTGTATTTGGGCAGCAATAGATAAGTCAGGGCACTAAGGAACTCATGTAAAATAGGGTTATTTGGCAAATTCATTGCAGTTGGTACCTTTATTGGTACCAATATTTCTGATAGACGTCATAGAATAGAATAATTTATTTGCCAAGTATAAAAAAAGGACATTATACAAGGAATTTTTCATGGTGCAAAAGGTATCAGATGACAATGAACAAACAAATACAATCAGCAGTGAAAAAATCTAACCATCAAATATATTCACAAAGAGGGACAAACATGCAATTTATCTACTAAAAGAGAAGTAAGAGAAGTATTACCGTTTGCTATTTTAATAAAAACTATTCAGAAAACGGTTTGTCCAAGTCTGTAAAAGACGAATCAGATAAAATGTTTCCGACTCTCTTATTCATCCTTGAAAAGTAAATGTTGACACCCAATGATTTTGTTTTTTCAAATCTCGCAATTCGGTGTTGTTTCTCCTTTAATGACAATGTAGCAGAGCTATACCAGACTAAAATAGAGGATAATAAAACTGACTCAATGATGGCTGAATAAAAACAAGTTGACAGTTTTTGAGACAGGCCAAAATGTTTAAGTTGACTGAAAGGACACTCTACTCCAGAATTCTTATTGTTTAAAAAGATAGATAATCCCTTTATTACCTATTTCCCGGTTTTGCATAACAAACATTGTTATATTAATACACATTTTACCTTGTATCTAAGCCTCAGCAGACTGCCCCCTTATTTCAGTTCTTTGACAGACTTGCAATTTAGCCAATCACTGCTGACTCATAAATAACTCTACGGGAGTGAGCGCAATGTTATCTATATGGCACGCACGAACAGGCTTAGACATCAGCAAATGCGCCTACCTAGGTTTAGCTTTCAACAAAGAATACCAAGAGAACAAAACAAATTTGATGATAAAAGTAAAATGAAAAGTTGTTTATAATCGCATGCCCTATTTGAATCATGGAAGTTTAATTTTGACTAGACTGTCCCTTTAAGAAGTACAAATGTTGTTGGGACTTTTTAATTATGGTAAAAATATTAACATTAAAATAAAACCTGCTTTACATTTTAAAATTTCATCTTTTTAGATGAATCATAGAAAAAAAGATTATAACTTCTATTTAAGCCCATCCAGCCTTCTGATTCATCAATCAATTTAACCAACCAGAATATTGGCATGATTCAATTTGACGTGCAACAGTACAGCTATAGACTGCCTCTTCTTACAATGAAAGGTATAGGGATAGACTACTACTCTAAAATGCTTACATTATATTTAAGCCACTGCAGGCTACCTCCTTTTCTTAGTGCTATTTATAGACTTGTTTTCATTTGTAAGTTTCCAATCTTGACTGTAACAAAGTAACAAAGTAAAATTTATATATAAATATGTCTGCATATTTGGGTTAATGTGACAGTCTACTCATAATTATTATTGTTTAAAAAGATAGATAATCCCTTTATTACCCATTCTCCTGTTTTGAACAACCATCACAGTTATATTAATATACTTTTTACCCCTGTGATTACCTTGTATCTAAGCCTTTTCAGACTGCCCCCTTATTTCAGTTCGTTTGACAGACTTGCATATAGCCAATCAGTGCCCTCTCACTTGTAAATCTATGGGCGTGGTCACAATGTTATCTGTATAGAACACATGAACTTATGCCCTCTAGCTGTGAAAAACTGCCAAATGCATTGAGATAAGGGGCGGCCTTAAAGGTTTTAGAAATTAGCATATGACCCTACCTAGGTTTAGCTTTCAATAAAGAATACCAAGAGAACAAAGAAAAATTGATGATAAAAGTAAATTGGAAAGTTGTTTATAATCGCATGCCCTATCTGAATCATGAAAGTTTCATTTTGACTAGACTGTCCCTTTAAGAAGTACAAACGTTGTTGGGACTTTTTAATTATGGTAAAAATATTAACATCCCATTTAAAATCATGTTGAATTGTTGTGCCATTATGCTGTATGATGTAACTCTGTCTACTCTACAATCTTTAATTTTGGGAGAAGAAAGTGATGGAGACTCTTTTTTCTATACTCAATTACCATCTCTTTGGTTTTATGAACATTTAATTATAAACTGTCTGCTTCACTCCATGTTACCAACCTGCCTACTTCCATATTATAGCTCAATTCATCTTCATCTCTCATTCATTACATGGATTTTAAAATACATTTAAAAAATGTAACATATAAGGCCTCATGACCTTGTTTTATGGAAGTGTACAGATTACATTGTTTTTAGGTTCCGATGAATACTAAATTCAGCTTATACTATTTGAATTAAAATCCATGTTGATAATCATTTACTCATTGTTAACTAAGAGTAGTGATGGAGCCCAGTGGCATCTGACTGATGAATTTCTCCTGTAAATATTTCTTAACAGCAAGCAAAGAGTGCACAATGCTTCAGAACCCATTGCTCTCATCTCTTGGTGATTCCATTATTTCCTGTCTGTGCATCCTCCCACTCCTTGTTGTGCAACTCATGTGACCTCATTTGCAGGTGCTGCTACGGAAACAATCTCCATCACTGCAAAATTTGAACAGGTTCAATCCAATAAAGAAGTGATATAAAGAATGTAGTTATTCAAGTCTACAGTAATCATTTAGCGAGAATTGAGCCAAGTGGACACTTTTCAAACAGAATAGTTAGTATCATTTTGAAAAAGGTTTCTATGATTAACTTAAGTTTGCATCAGCCAGGACTGAGTATACAGTACAGGTGCACCAAGGCATAGGATCGTTAGATGGCCCATTATACCATTAAGTTGTGTTGTCACTGTTACATATCTGATTAAAAAGATTACCCACACATTCCTGTACAGGTTCTTATTCACAGTACAGAGCACATAATCTAGGATGATAGGGAGTGTATTGTTTGCTTGTATCATAGGAAGGTGCCCATCTATAAAGAAAGCACCCCTAGGCAGTTGTTGGCATTGTCAAATGATAAAGCCAGACATTGAAGCAAGGTGCCTTCCAAGCTCAGAAGATGTATGGATTTTCACTTCTCAGTCAATATTCTTCTGAATCCTAAACAGTGGTTCAATTAGGAAATCTTCTCATCCAGCAGAGGGCCATTAGCTGTCAAATGAAATGTTAAATATTAATAAATGTTGCCCTTGTACTATATAGTAGTATATGTAATTGCTTCATATTGGTGGTAATAATGTTAAGTTACCTACAGTCGGTTTTAAAGTATACTTAACTCTTTTTTTTTATTATAATTTTGTCCTTTCCCATTCTGATTGTAAAAGGAACACATATTGAAAGCACAATATATATCATTTACAGCCATTCTATTAGCAAAATGTGTGCAGGTAATTCAGCTAATCTCCACATAATGTTCTTAATTGAAGCTTTCCTATTAAAAACAAACATTCAGACCTACATTTAACGTAATTAAAAATAAAATATTTTTGCACAATGTGTAACATAAAATGTGATTTATAAAGGTTATTGTAGAAGACAGCATTATGCACTCTTTTCCATGTTTCTTTCAAAATGGTAACGGCTTTATAAGCTTTAATCTATATCTAATTATACTGCTTGTTTCATTTTGTTAATGTGAAATGTTATGTGCAGAGCAATTCAATGAAAGTGCATAAGCCAAAAACTTTATTTTTTTATTTTTTTTGTGCTTTATAGAAGCTGCCAAAGTATGACGAGCCTATTTAGTAATAGCATGTCTCCAGTGAAGGACAATACATCATCTCTTCCTCGAAAACAAAGCTCTCCTAGCAAACCACCTCTCCGAGCCCTTTATGATTTGCTTTTGGCGCCAATGGAAGGGGTAAGATGTTAGAAATATTTTTTTTAAAAAATTAAAGGGACATGTAGTGTAAAAAAAGAAATGCTTTATTCTTTGAGCATTTTATTTGTTACACAAATGTGCTCATTTTAATGTGTGTAACCCCCTATAGGACTAAATACATAGTCAAAATTGTGCTCTTGTGCCACTTCAAATAAGAATAAAGTTGATGAGCAAATGAGAATCAGGCAAACATATGCATGCTCCAATCACAGGCCTAATACTCATCTGGAGCAGAAGGGTATATTGTAGGAGTGCAACTTTGACTGTTCGTACCATACATATAAAAGAACACGCATTTACAGATGTCAAACATATTTTTATGCCTGGAAAAATGCTAAAAGGACAGTGAACATTCAAATTACATTTACTTACTTTAGTGCATTATTTTAATCTTCATCTCTTTGCACACATGTTTTTCTAAAGATTTAATTTCACCCCACGAAGTTGGAGAGCATGGCTAATCCTGACCTGTCCTTTAAGAGTGTGATGCTAGGTCTCACATTAAATGCACGCATGTGCGACCTGAATTCGCACTCTCAAGATAGGATCAGTACTGCACGTCTGTTGCCCAATAGCAAATTTAAAAAAAAAAAAAAAAAAAATGTGTGCAAAGAGCTGAAGATTTACTGCTATAAGTCAATGTAAGGCAACTCCTTTAAAAACTCTTAATATTGAAACTAATACTTCAGTATTAATTTCCTAATTACATTTGCCACTGCTTTACTGGTGGAGAAGAACTAGTTTATTCAGGACAATACAAAAAGAGAAATACATTTTGAAATGTCCTTTTATAGATGAATTAAAGAAAAAAAGATGACTACAGTGTCCCTTTAAACACATAGAAAATGAAGTTAATTTGATTAAAAATATAATATTCTAACTGCATAGAACATTTAATATTTCTATGAGAATTTTCCTGTTATTAACAGATAATGTGATTGTGGTATTGATGTGCCATCTACAGGCTATGCACAATATATATAACAAATTTTGGATCTAATTATATTTCACATTGAAAACTTCAGACTTCATGTCCTATTCTATAAACCACAATTTAATTGTTGTCAATTATATATTATGCAGACATCGTTATTAAATTGAACAGAGTAATTGTTTGAACCAATGTACAACTACGAATGAACAGGCATATTAAAGCCATTATATTTTTGTGTTTGTACAGTTTTCATTAAAAAGGCAAAAATACATTATTACTTTAACAAACAGATAGTGATATTGAAATATTTTCCCACATTTGTTTATTACCAAAATAAAATAAATAAGGGTTAAACCCACCCATTGAAGGCTATTGCCCGGCATAACTATCCCCAAATACAATAAATAAAAACACAACGGAGTTGGAGAGAAGACCAACATGATCACATTTATTAACATTCAGGGAGATTACAAGTTTTGCGTTCATGTTTTAACTCTGAAAAATGGTAATTTCAGTGTTAAAACAACAACGCAGCCATTACGAGTCTTGTCGGAATGGCTGTACCGCAAGCCTTTTAGCCTGTAACGCAACGTGAGTCCCGCAATCAAAGAAATTACGTTTTTGCGTGGGGTTTCCATAGCGCTGCTATTACAAGTTTTGCGGTGAGGCTAAAAAGCTTGCGTTACACCCTATAATGACAAGTTCCATACCGCCATCTGAGAGCAGTAGTTATGAGTTTTACGCAACAAAACTATTACATAAAACTCATAACTACAGGGAGTGCAGAATTATTAGGCAAGTTGTATTTTTGAGGATTAATTTTATTATTGAACAACAACCATGTTCTCAATGAACCCAAAAAACTCATTAATATCAAAGCTGAATAGTTTTGGAAGTAGTTTTTAGTTTGTTTTTAGTTATAGCTATTTTAGGGGGATATCTGTGTGTGCAGGTGACTATTACTGTGCATAATTATTAGGCAACTTAACAAAAAACAAATATATACCCATTTCAATTATTTATTTTTACCAGTGAAACCAATATAACATCTCAACATTCACAAATATACATTTCTGACATTCAAAAAAACAAAAAAAAACAAATCAGTGACCAATATAGCCACCTTTCTTTGCAAGGACACTCAAAAGCCTGCCATCCATGGATTCTGTCAGTGTTTTGATCTGTTCACCATCAACATTGCGTGCAGCAGCAACCACAGCCTCCCAGACACTGTTCAGAGAAGTGTACTGTTTTCCCTCCTTGTAAATCTCACATTTGATGATGGACCACAGGTTCTCAATGGGGTTCAGATCAGGTGAACAAGGAGGCCATGTCATTAGATTTTCTTCTTTTTTACCCTTTCTTGCCAGCCACGCTGTGGAGTACTTGGACGCGTGTGATGGAGCATTGTCCTGCATGAAAATCATGTTTTTCTTGAAGGATGCAGAATTCTTCCTGTACCACTGCTTGAAGAAGGTGTCTTCCAGAAACTGGCAGTAGGACTGGGAGTTGAGCTTGACTCCATCCTCAACCCGAAAAGGCCCCACAAGCTCATCTTTGATGATACCAGCCCAAACCAGTACTCCACCTCCACCTTGCTGGCGTCTGAGTCGGACTGGAGCTCTCTGCCCTTTACCAATCCAGCCATGGGCCCATCCATCTGGCCCATCAAGACTCACTCTCATTTCATCAGTCCATAAAACCTTAGAAAAATCAGTCTTGAGATATTTCTTGGCCCAGTCTTGACGTTTCAGCTTGTGTGTCTTGTTCAGTGGTGGTCGTCTTTCAGCCTTTCTTACCTTGGCCATGTCTCTGAGTATTGCACACCTTGTGCTTTTGGGCACTCCAGTGATGTTGCAGCTCTGAAATATGGCCAAACTGGTGGCAAGTGGCATCTTGGCAGCTGCACGCTTGACTTTTCTCAGTTCATGGGCAGTTATTTTGCGCCTTGGTTTTTCCACACGCTTCTTGCGACCCTGTTGACTATTTTGAATGAAACGCTTGATTTTTTGATGATCACGCATCAGACGCTTTGCAATTTTAAGAGTGCTGCATCCCTCTGCAAGATATCTCACTATTTTTTACTTTTCTGAGCCTGTCAAGTCCTTCTTTTGACCCATTTTGCCAAAGGAAAGGAAGTTGCCTAATAATTATGCACACCTGATATAGGGTGTTGATGTCATTAGACCACACCCCTTCTCATTACAGAGATGCACATCACCTAATATGCTTAATTGGTAGTAGGCTTTCGAGCCTATACAGATTGGAGTAAGACAACATGCATAAAGAGGATGATGTGGTCAAAATACTCATTTGCCTAATAATTCTGCACTCCCTGTAAAGTGTTACAAAGTACACTAAACACCCATAAACTACCTATTAACCCCTAAACCTAGACCCCCCTGCAACCCCTAATCTGCCGCTCCCGATATCGGCGGCAATAATAAAATGTATTAACCCCTATTCAGCCGCTCCCCACATCGTCGCCACTATACAAAAATGTTTAACCCATATTCCCCCGCACCCCAACATTGCCCACACTATAATAAAGATATTAACCCCTATTCCTCCGCTCCCCGACATCGCCGCCACTAAATAAAGCTATTAACCCCTAAACCTCTCGCCTACCACATCACTACCACTAAATAAACCTAATAACCCCTAAACCGCCAGCCCCCCCATCGCAACAACCTAAATTAAACTACTAACCCCTAAACCTAACCCTAAACCTAACCCTAACACCCCCTAACTTTAACATAATTAAAATAGAACTAAATTAAAGTTACAATTATTAACTAAATACATACTTACCTGTGAAAACAAAACCTAAGCTAGCTACAATATAACTAATACTTATTATTATTGTAGCTAACTTAGGTTTTATTTTTATTACACAGGTAAGTTTGTATTTATTTTAGCTAGGTAGACTAGTTAGTAAATAGTTATTAACTATTTACTAACTACATAGTTAAAATAAATACAAACTTACCTGTGAAATAACACCTAAGCTGCCTTACACTAAAACCTAACATTACAAAAATAAAAAAAACTACCATTACAAAAAATAAAAAACACTAAAATTACAACAACAAAAAAACCTACCATTACAAAAAATAAATGAAATTATCCAAAACAATAAAAATTATTCCTATTCTAATAACCTGTTTAAAAAAAAAAAAGCACCCCAAAATAAAAAACCCTAATCTATAATAAACTAACAAGGAGCCTTAAAAGGGCCTTTTGTAGGGCATTGCCCTAAATAAATCAGCTCTTTTTCTACAAAAGAAAAACAATCCCCCCCCCCAATAGTATACAAACCCCCACCCCCCAAACCCACAAAATAAAAATAAAGTAAAACCTAATCTACCCATTGCCCTGAAAAGGGCCTTTGTATGGGCATTGCCCTTAAAAGGGCATTCAGCTCTTTTGCTGCCTATTAAAAAAAATGGATATTCTAAAAAAAAGAAACACCCCAAAACGAAAAAAAAAAACATTACACAAAATTACAAACGAATTATCCAAAATAATAACAATTATTCCTATAAAAAAACACCCCAAAATAAAAGAAACCTGATCTATAATAAACTACCAATTGCCCTAAAGAAATCAACTTTTTCTAAACACAAATACAAAGACCCACTAACATTACAAAACCCCACCCCCCCAAACCCACAAAATAAAAAAAAAATAATCTACCCATTGCCCTGAAAAGGGCATTTGTATGGGCATTGTCCTTAAAAGGACATTCAGCTCTTTTTCTTGCGCTTAAAAGGGCATTCAGCTCTTTTAAGAAATGCCCAAACCCTAATCTAAAAAAAAAACACCCCAAAAAAACTAACACTAACCCCTCTTTAGGTACTCACGGTTGCTAAAGTCCCGATTGAACGATCTTCATCCCGGCGGCTTCATCTTCATCCAGACGGCTCCTTCTTCATCCATCGCTGGACCGGCATCTTCTTCATCCCTGAGGAGGCGGAGCGGTCGATGCACGGAGGCGGAGGTCCAAGGCGGTGGTCCAGGCAGAAGTCCATCAATCCGACGTGGAGGTCCTCTTCATGCGATCGTCTGCCGCACACTGAGGATTGAAATACAAGGCACCACTTTTTTACTGGGGGTACCATTGCATTCCTATTAGCTGAAAATTTTAAATCAGCCAATAGAAATTATGGCTGCTAAAATCCTATTGGCTGTTTCTAACACACTCTTTCCATTGATGTCTATGGGGAAAGCGTGCACGAGCACGTCAAAGCAGCGCTTGTATTTTGTGCGATATGAAGCTCAACGCAACCATATTGCATGCACAAGCCGGCTTTTCAAAAACTCGTAATGGCAGTGCTATGGAGGGTGAAATAACGCAACTTTTGTTGCATTCATTAACTACCCTCTATAGCGCAAAACTTGTAATCTAGGTGATAATAATTTAACGACATTAACTAAATAAAGTTTTTCTGCTGAAAAGTTTTCAAAGGTGGGCTGCACAAGAGCTGCTAAACTAAACCCCATGTGCCAGAAAGTTAGTGCCCAAAAGATTTAGCAGGCACAACACAGAGCCCCTGCCATGTTCCACCCTTCAATTCAGTACCAGATGTTAGCAGGAGTATAGGGCAGCAGGTCCGTGGGGAGTGTTAGATGTACCACATGCAGCCACTTGGAGGAGCAAAAGATAGAAAGGCTAGAACGACTGCACATGCCCCAGCCACCAGCAACTACAGCAGCGGTGCTGTCAGTTTTTCACTTGAGACAGCAGTCTGCGCACAGATAATGTTCAGACGTGATGATAGTAGAGACAACATGAGCTATGATAAGTGGACAGTGGTAGCTGCGTTTTGTAAGGTCTAGTTTGACATTTTGACCTAAGTGTGTGTTGTGTACATGGGTGGTCAGGTACACTTAGGGTTGCCACATTTGCATAAATCATTGTGCAGCAAGAACTAAAACTGCTAGGACTGATTTTAAATGATAATTTGGTTATAACATGCTGTTGTATGTATATCTATATACTTCAAGATTATTTTTCCAAAAAATGAATGCAACATTTTAAGGAGTTTTTCTACTTTTGAGCTTACAGTATATGATGATATATGATACATGTTGATTACAGAATGGACAGCATATATTTTACGTTATCCTCTGAGTGTGGAGCATTTCCGCTTAGCCATTATTTTAGTGCATGTGCTGGGGGGTTGCGTAACTACTACTTACCTTTGCTAGTTAATATTTGCACATATGCAACAGTTGCAATTTCGTTACTGTGTTATACACGCCATTACACTTGTCTTTGATCCGGAGTGTGTAGCAATCAGCGCAAACCGTTTCATTGTTCTGACGAACACACGCTTAATATCTAAGGGCTACAGTATGATATGTCTTTCAAGCCCTAGGCACATAGCCTATTTACTGTATCTGTTTCAAGTTGATTGTCATAATCACAGGTACTGGTGCTAGATCCTTGCCAGACATTCAATTAATCTGATACTCCAATACTGGTATTTGGTTTCTAACATATTACCACAAGTATTTTTGAGCCTATCCTCTGGAAGGTCAGGATCGATAAGGTATACACCAAACACACTGACACATTTCTGTAACCCCTATATGACCCTAACCGTACTCTTTACTATTTAAGTGAATCCATTATATTTTTTATTTTCTGTATCCTGCTCCCTAGTTGTGGTTTTAATATAATTTCCTAGTTTTAAATTGTGTATCAATAAAAGTTATGTTTTAATTTTTTTTATTTTTTATTTTTAATACCTTTGTGTCCCATGAGGCATCATCTAATATTGACATAATCTGTTATCTATCCTTCAGACTTTTGAGTGCTATTGGTGTATTCTTTTGAGTGTAATGTTATTCCACTCTTGCCTGTTTTTGCACATTTGCATTTGTGTGTGTATTTTCTTTTTTTTACTGCCCTTCTATGAAATAATTGTATTCTTATTTATTCTTTATTGTTATTTGTAAAAATAAGTTAACATTTCATAAGGAAATATAGACAGACTTTGTGGTTTTTTTATCATCTGATCTTAAAATCTATGTTTCTATGTTTTTAATATTCATATTAATTTAGCTGTGGGATTAATAACTATAATAAGAAAATGCTAAATAAATGAACCTATTATTAAGCAAAACAAGCAAAGTAATTATCTGTTTAAGACATTATTCATATATTCAATACAATTGCCACAAATAAGTTGTTAAAAACGATATATACAGTACGTGTATATCAAGAATTAATAAGATGATGTCTTTACAATTTTTAATATTAACTTATGAACTCTAGAGGGAGCCAGGCATCTAAATTACTATCCAAGACATATTAGAAAAAATATACTTTGTCATATATCCTGCTTTTTTGAAAAATGTGCCTATATATTTTCTAACATGTTATACATTTATGTTTTTTAAAAAGTCTTATTTTATTCATATTTCTGTACATACATTTGCTCTGCAGCTATTATGTATTCTACAAGTGAGGCTTTTTAAGCTAAATTAATTTAAAACAAATTACTTTGGTTAATTGCATTGTAGGGTATTTAATATTTATAACAAAATTCCCCACAGCCTGCAGTACAGTGGTCATATGGTAACTTATTTGATATATTAACTGCCATGGGGAATTCTGTGATTTTACGGGGTTGAAGTAATATCGCTGTTAGAGAAATAATTTCTAATTGCATTGATTACTACTGTTTTCTTTGTTGTGATGTGAAATGTGCATATGTTTGTGTTTATTTGTAGGCATGAGGCAAGTTTTTATTGCTATTAACCCACATTGATTACTTAGGCCAGTCGGGAAGTACAAGGTGTTAACTTTGCTGTAAAGAGCAGCCTGGTGAATTGGGGGTTACAGAGCGGCATGGGGGCTTTATCATGTTTAAATATAAATTTTATTAACTTTATATTGGTACTCAATGTACAAATGTTTCTACTACTATAGTAACCAGAATGTGGATATGATTCTTTTTATATTTTTCTTTACATTTTATAGCTATTTTTTTCTAATTTATTTGTTTTCTTGCAAAACCAGATGTTGCAAGCAATGGCGGTTTGAGAACTTAATATTTGGGGGGCTTATTGAGTGCTAACAAAGAGGTGGTGAAAACAGCTGAGTAATAGATAACATTTCCCAAAGGGATGCTTCATATTAACTACCAACTAAGACAGTTTAAAAGGACATGAAACCCAAAAATGTTCTTTCTTATCTAATCTGTTTCATTCTCTTGGAATTTTTTGTTGAAGGAGCAGCAATGCACTAATGGTTTCTAAGTGAATACATGGGTGAGCCAATCACAATCAATATATGTATGCAGCCACCAATCAACAGCTAGAACCTAGGTGTTCAGCTGCCCCTGAGCTTGCCTAGATAAATCTTTCAGCAAAGGATAACAAGAGAAGGAAGCAAATTAAATAATAAAAGTAAATTGGAAAGTTGTTTAAAATTCTATTCTCTATTTGAATCATGAAAGAAAATTTTGGGGTTTCCTGTCCCTTTAATTTGAATATTAAAAATGTAACCTGTAGATATTTATAAGATGCATGTCAATGCTTAGTAGGGTTTCTTTAAACTAAATATCATGTTTAAACTATGAAACTTGTTCACAATTAAAACATGATCAGCATCAGAATATTAACCTATGTTTGTAATTTCGTGTCTGGATGTTTAAAAAATGTTATTTATAAAATTATGCAAAATTATATGAGATTGTTGATTGCACACATCTTGATTTGTTATTTTTTAGTAAAGGGATGAAACCAGATTTTCCTGCTATCTCATTTTCAAACTTCAAGTGTTTTATTTAGACCAAATGGCATCATTATAATGGATTGGAATGCTATAGAAAATGAAGCCAAAAACACCAATACACAATCTAAATGCAAAGTTGTGTGCACAAAAGACTCTTCTGGATTGGAATGAGCCCAATCTTTTAAAATCTTACTTACAGCCATTTGATTGGTTAGTATTAATTTGCTGATTTTTTTAGATCCAATTATTTATATTTTATTGCCATAAGCAATTAAAATAAAGGTAACGTAAAGATACTTATTAAAGGGACAGTAAAGCCAAAATTAAACTTTAATGATTCAGATAGGGTATGTAATGCAATTTTAAACGACTTTCAAATTTGCTTTGTTCTCTTGGTATTCTTTTTTTGAAAGCTAAACTTAGGTAAGCTCATAGGCTGATTTCTAAGTCATTGAACCCTACCCCTTATCTCATTGAATTTTACAGTTTTTTTGCAGTTAGACATTGCTAGTTCATGTGTGCCATATAGATAACATTATGCTCACTCCCATCTGATTCAGCAAAAATGCAAGTTTGTAAATAGCACTGAGATAAGTCCAGTGGCGTCACTAGGGTTAGTGTCACCCGGTACGGTAAGTTATGGTGTCACCACCCCCCCCCCCCCCCAGAAAGCAGGCACACACACATACAAACACTCAGACACACTCAAACACACTTAAAAACACACTTAGACACACACACAAAAACACACACAGAAAAACACTCTGGCACACACACAAACACTTAGACACACACACACAAAATCTCAGACACACACACACACAAAACCACTCAGACACACACAAACACTCAGACACACACAAAAACACTGACACACACACACAAAAAAACACTCAGACACACACACAAACACTCAGACACACACACACACAAACACTCAGACACACACACACACAAACACTCAGACACACACACAAAACACTCAGACACACACACAAACACTCAGACACACACACACACAAAGCACACTGGTCTAAAAGAGGCTGCTTCCAGGTGGTAAATCGCCATAGAACAAGCCACTGAGCTGTTGTTCGTTCCTGGTAGAGCGCTTCTCTCTTTGTATGCAAATTATTATGACCCTGGGGAAGTCTCCCTATGGGTGATGGGGGAAACCAGACGTGGACTCCTTGCTCAGTGTGCTTAGAGGAATGTGGCTGCACCTCACTGACGAGGCCCATAGGAGGCCGAAACGATCGTCTGGGGTTGTCATGTTCCTTGTTCAGAGGAGAATTGCCTGGTATTTCGGGGCTGGACTGACCTTACTTGGCGGGATCAGACTGATATACTTCAGGAAAGTTTTCTTCTGTAAAAAGCACACTGGTCTAAAAGAGGCTGCTTCCAGGTGGTAAATCGCCATAGAACAAGCCACTGAGCTGTTGTTCGTTCCTGGTAGAGCGCTTCTCTCTTTGTATGCAAATTATTATGACCCTGGGGAAGTCTCCCTATGGGTGATGGGGGAAACCAGACGTGGACTCCTTGCTCAGTGTGCTTAGAGGAATGTGGCTGCACCTCACTGACGAGGCCCATAGGAGGCCGAAACGATCGTCTGGGGTTGTCATGTTCCTTGTTCAGAGGAGAATTGCCTGGTATTTCGGGGCTGGACTGACCTTACTTGGCGGGATCAGACTGATATACTTCAGGAAAGTTTTCTTCTGTAAAAAGCACACTGGTCTAAAAGAGGCTGCTTCCAGGTGGTAAATCGCCATAGAACAAGCCACTGAGCTGTTGTTCGTTCCTGGTAGAGCGCTTCTCTCTTTGTATGCAAATTATTATGACCCTGGGGAAGTCTCCCTATGGGTGATGGGGGAAACCAGACGTGGACTCCTTGCTCAGTGTGCTTAGAGGAATGTGGCTGCACCTCACTGACGAGGCCCATAGGAGGCCGAAACGATCGTCTGGGGTTGTCATGTTCCTTGTTCAGAGGAGAATTGCCTGGTATTTCGGGGCTGGACTGACCTTACTTGGCGGGATCAGACTGATATACTTCAGGAAAGTTTTCTTCTGTAAAAAGCACACTGGTCTAAAAGAGGCTGCTTCCAGGTGGTAAATCGCCATAGAACAAGCCACTGAGCTGTTGTTCGTTCCTGGTAGAGCGCTTCTCTCTTTGTATGCAAATTATTATGACCCTGGGGAAGTCTCCCTATGGGTGATGGGGGAAACCAGACGTGGACTCCTTGCTCAGTGTGCTTAGAGGAATGTGGCTGCACCTCACTGACGAGGCCCATAGGAGGCCGAAACGATCGTCTGGGGTTGTCATGTTCCTTGTTCAGAGGAGAATTGCCTGGTATTTCGGGGCTGGACTGACCTTACTTGGCGGGATCAGACTGATATACTTCAGGAAAGTTTTCTTCTGTAAAAAGCACACTGGTCTAAAAGAGGCTGCTTCCAGGTGGTAAATCGCCATAGAACAAGCCACTGAGCTGTTGTTCGTTCCTGGTAGAGCGCTTCTCTCTTTGTACACACACACACAAACTCAGACACACACACACACACAAACACTCAGACACACACACAAAACACTCAGACACACACACAAACACTCAGACACACACACACACAAACTCAGACACACACACACACACAAACTCATACAAAATATGTAATCTGCACTGCATTAATTATGAAGCTCATGCCTAGAGCTGCTCCCTGGCTCAGCAGAGCATCAAATGAAAGATAAACAAAGCACTCTAAAATAAATCACTAAAGAAAAGGTTTAGGCGCGCAAACTATGAAAATTCTGCTCTCTGACTCTGTTCTAAGTCTGTCAGTGCACAGCCCCGGGCCACGTGCCTACCGCTTCTTATGGCCAATCACCTTTGCACTCTGCCCACCCCCAGACACCCACCCACCCGCCCTCCCCTCCTACCTCTTCAGTGTGCACTTAGTGTACTGTAACCATACCGGTCTGGTGGGCATCATACGTGGCTCCTTCACTTTAGAGACAGTGTCAGTCATACGGTCAGGTGTCAGGCATCCCCCTCACGATTTCCCGGTTCCCGTTTAGAGAGACAGCACAGCAGTGAGTGACTCCACTGCTCCACACGTCACTGAGCAGTGAGCACAGATAGGCAGGCAGGTTTAGGCTAGCAGCGCAACTTCGCAAGCCCCACGGCACGCCCACAACATTCATAGTGAAATTGGGCAGGGGAGGAGCAAAGTACAAACAAGCAAAAGCAGCCGGGAAAACTATTTGTGGAAATTGCAGAGCTGGCTCAAGGGGCAAAAAAATGAAGTGTCTACAACTTCCCCAGTCCCACTAATGTTCACAAATGCTGCCCCCTCTAATAAAAAAGTTTATGCATCTCTACATTGTATTGCTTTGAATTTCAATAAAATAAAAAAAAATAAAAAAAAATCCCTGCACCCCCCTAGTGACGCCACTGGATAAGTCTGCAAAGGCTTAGATACAAGGTAATCACAGAGGTAAACAGTATATTAATACTAATAGTGTTGGGGAATGGATAATAAAAGGATTATTTATCTTTTTAAACAATAAAACATTTTAGGTAGACTGTCCCTTTGAGCAAAATTGTATCATATATGCCGGAGGAAATGACCAAAATATAATAGTAGTAATAATAATAATGCTAACTTTCCAATTTACTTCTAATATCAAAATGTACACAATCTTTATATGCACACATTCTGAGGCACCCACTCCCACTGAGCATATCCAAGAGTACATATATGTACTGTATATGCATTTATTTTTGGCTGATAGCTGTCATATGATATAGGGGGTGGGAAAAAGTATATTTGAAATATGTCAGAATTTTTTTTTACTAGTTATTTGAGTTTAAGACTAAGGGCTCTATTTAACAAGCTCCGTATTGAGCTTGATGGCCCCTGTTTCTGGCGAGTCTTCAGAGTCGCCAGAAACAGCAGTTATGAAGCAGCGGTCACAAAGACCGCTGCTCCATAACCCATCGCCATCTTGAAATTGTATATAATAGAGCTTTATGCGCTATGAATATACAAGGTCACTAAGATGTAAATTCAATTTTTTTATTTTTATTTTTAGAATTTGATTAAACCTTTTTTTTATCTCTTGCTGAATTTTTTTCTGGTCTTAAAAACAGTATTTAATTTTTCTGGAAAACACTTGTCTTTTATTCAGTAAGATCACTCAACATAAGTCCATCTGAATTGATTAAACATTAAATAGAAGCAAAACATTAACAGCCAATGTGAAAGGAGAATATCTAGGAGTTGATATGATGTTGCTGATGGCTGGCTTTGTAAGCATGTTATAGTTATGATAGTTTAATTCCCAGCACTACAGAATCCAAACAAATTGTAATACTAATGTGCAATTAACCCCTCAATTACATAATGAAGAGCAAGTAACAGACCAAATATAGCCTTCATGTCCTTTTTTATTGGACCTGTAGATCTCAGTAAATTTGCTGTTTATCTCTTCTGAATAATGACCTCTCTCTGTCAGTTTAGTGCTGCTCTATTTAAATAGGAACTGTGTATTTGTAAAAAAAAAAAATGACAAATGAAAGATTTAAACTTAATCATCACAAAGACATTTGCAAAGGTCAGTTTTAAATTGTTCCACAATTAACGTTTCTAGTTTCCAATCTGCATTTCTCATTAACATCAGAAAAGTAGAATAGGGCTGTAGTTTTTATCATTTCTTTACAGCAATTCTCTCATTCTACAAAAATGTATCCATTTCATTGATTATAATTTTTCTTTTTTTCTTTTTTACAACTTCCAATGCCTCTTTTGTTGATTTTGGCTATTATCACTATTTTCCAGTGATTCTTCATGCTAAAAAAATTCTGACTGCATTCTGTAGAGTATATGCTAATCCCTCATTTTAAGTCAAATATATAACTCCTTACATTCTGGGGTTTGACTTATTCCCATTTGAAAAAAATATATATTATTCAATGCATTTTTTTTCTTCAATATATTATATGCTATTCCCCCTATGAGACCGTTAAGTTAGTCTCTGTTTTACAGCCTATAAACCTAAACATTTGGTTTCCTTTAAGTGAACCTTTTAAATCTTTGCAACGTTTTCCCATAATTAGGTGGCCAGAGTTATATGCAATATGCTTCATGTGGTCTTATTAGTTAGTGCCTTATCTCTTGCCAGCGTAACTATTGCCAATGTATACTTCACATACATCTTGAAATCTTGTTTGTGAGTTTGATTGTTGGAAAGTATTATCTACATAGCTTGTATATGATTTAATCTATTGCATACTTTTCTTTGGCAATCCTATTTTGGAATTGTAATATGCTGACAATTTCTGGCTTCTGAACAAAACTTTTCTATGTCACTGCCAAGGATAATTTTCAAAATTTACAACGTAAAATGGAACGTTAAGATCTATATGTTTAGAAAAGTGGCAACAATACTTAAAACAGCACTTGCTTATAAACCTTCACTTTATCAGTCCATTTTCAATAAAGTAACGGCATCTTCACTTTACAGAACTCAATTCTTTTTTTCTTTTTTTTTACTTAAAGGGACATTAAACACTTTGAGATGGTAATATAAAATGATAAATTGTATATAATAAAACAGCTCTGCAATATACTTTCATTGTTTATTTTGTCCTCTTTGCCTGTAATTCCATTCTGAAATTGTGAGCTTTTCAGTTCCTGTTAGAAATGGAAGTGCAGAACACTGTTAAATCCAGCACAACCATTGGCTGCACACTCTAATGATCTATGTATAACTGTCCCTAATTGGCCACAGCAGAGAAGGTAACACAAGTTACAACATGGCAGCTCCCAGTGTTTTATAGACACTAAAACTTTACACTTATTTTGTCACTTTTTAAACAACTAATTAAACTTTTAAAAATACATCTACATGTTAGTCATGGACTAATCTTTTCTTTGAATGCATCATTCTATCTAGCATGTATTTAGTGTTTAATGTCCCTTTAAAGGGACAGTCTACTTGAGGTTTTTTTTTAAATATAGAAAATCCCTTTATTACTCATTCCTTAGTTTTGCATAACCAACACTGTTATATTAATACACTTTTTATGTCTGTGATTACCTTGTAACTAAGCCTCTGTAGGCTGCCCCCTTATGTCAGTTCTTTTGATAGACATGCATTTTAGCCAATCAGTGCTGACTCATAAATAACTCCACAGAAGTGAGCACAGTGTTGTATATAGGACACACATGAAATAGCACTGTCTAACTGTGAAAAACTGTCAAAATGCACTGGAAAAGGAGGCAGCCTTTAATGGTTTAGAAATCAGTTTGAGCCTACCTAGGTTTAGCTTTCAACAAAGAATACCAAGACTACAAGGCAAATTTGATGATAAAAGTAAATTGGATAGTTATTTAAAATTGCATGCCCTATCTGAATCATAAAAGTTTAACTTTGACTTGACTGTCCCTGTAATGCATGTCCCATGTGCAATATTGGATAAATATCCCTATAGATTAAGAGCAATATAAAACAATCTCTGCTTGCCTGTGAGCCTAAAGAGAATTCTACAACTTTCAAATTCAACTCCTGTGTTATTCTTTGGTGCTATTTCACTAAAACTTGGGGGAAAACTTTGTATATTGAATTGGAGATACATAATACACAGTAAGCAGGGCTACTTTTTTTTTTAGCTTATTCAGTTAGGCTTATTGCTAAGAGATGACACAATTTATAGTTTTCATGGAGTTCCGATTCCATGATACTATTGACACAGGGTCGTAGAGTTCAATTGGTTTTTGTAAAACAATACTTCCTAGGATACTTGTATTGATCACAAAGCAGATGAATAAAACACCCTAGTGTAACATTTACCAACTGTGTTTCACAAGGCAAAATATATATATTGCTTTGTAAGCCCAATATATCAGATCTCTCATTGGATCAATAGTAAAGATGCTGAAGTACTTGTTTCAAGATGCTATAGAAGAAATAAAGTTAATCTATAAAAATGTTCAGCCAAAATTTGCCACATTGATCAATCCTACATGATTATACCTCCATTTGGCAATTTTGAAAGGTACAGAACACATCCTTTAACCTTGCTTTTTATTGCACTATAACATTAGCACCGATGTTCATCTTTATAGGTTTCATAAATTCAGTTGACAGGTTTCTTGCAAGGTTTTTATTATCTGGTTGACCACAAGTGAGAAAGTATGTCTTTTTCCAAAAATAAAATGTAAACTGTGAGTGAGAGATTTATATTGAAATGTATGTCACTAAGAATTATAACTACATATGTTTGCAACACACATCCTATGAGCTTTCAAATAAGAAAGCTTTTAAATGTTTTTAACTTCATAAAAAAAACATTTGAAGCTGTATATTATGTCAGAATTTGACTTTTCCATTTCAAATCCATTTCACATCTTTAACGCAGTACTCAAAGGGACAATCCACTCTAGCTATTGTCGTACACACCTGAGTTTGCTTTAATATATTTTATGATCTGATGGGAATTTTATTAAAGATTGATATCATTAAAAACAAGTCCCCTTTTAGAAATAGGTAATAATTTGGCAGGTATTTACTCTTAAGTGCAAGGCTCCATCATTTAACTGCTGGTTAGTTTCCTAGCGAAGAAAGATTATAAAGGCAGTGTAATTATATAGTAATGAACTATGATCCCTCTAGGCTTTCTAGTAGTTTGCTATTTTAATCATTTAGACAGATGTGCTTTTGTTACATGTTCTGAAATAATACGCTACTAGAGAACTCATAAAACATTGGCCAGACCAGTACTTGTCTAAAAGAGTTACAGGTAAAATTACCTTCACATCTTTTGTTTAACTGAACGTTTATTTTTTAGCTCAGTATTCACTGAGTACTTTTTTTCTAGACTTTTCTAACAAATTTGAAGGCGATCCATTAGACTTGTCAGTTCATCTTACCATCTAAAGTGTGTTATATTGCAAAGACCAATCATATTGATTAGGATAAAAAAAGTCCTAAAGTATTTGAACTAAAATAGGAATACAAGTTACACTACAATTCAAACAAAAATTGAGGTTTAGCATGCATTTGGTGAAAGAGAATCTTCCACGTGCTGTCTAGCGAGATGAGAGATTCTGGAGAATCATATCTTTTTTATGTTATACTAGTTGATAAGACTGCCAGGAGGGCAGTCTATGTATTAAAAATGCAACCCCCAAGCTACAAAAAAATAAAAAGTAAAAATACAGAAAAAATAAACAAAGCTATCCAAAATAATAAAATTAAACCTAAACTAATACCCCTATAAAAATAAAAATCCCCCCAAAATAAAAACACCCCCTAATCTAAGAATAAACTACCAATAGCCCTTTAAAAGGACTTTTTGTAGGGCATTGCCCTAAAGAAATTAGCTATTTTACATTAAAAATAAGCTCCCCCCTAACAGTAAAACCCCCAACCCACCAAACCCTCAAAAATAAAAAAAACTAACACTAATAAATCTAAACTACCCATTGCCCCTAAAGGGGCATTTGTATGGGCATTGCCCTTAAAAGGGCATTCAGCTCTTTTTCACTGCCCTTAAAGGGGCTCTTTTTGAAATTCCCCAATCAACCCTCTTAATCTAAAAAAACAAAAAAAAACAAAAATTAAAAAAAAAACTAACACTAAAGCCCCAAATACGTACTCACGGTTTCAGAAGTCCGGCGGAGAAGGTCTTCTTCCAGGTGGGTCCATCATCTTCATCCACAGTGAAGGTGGCGCAGAGCAGAGGGTCCAGAGCAGAACGGTCTTCCCAGATGTGGCGATCCTCGGGGGTGGTCATCTGTAGCGGCGTCGGTGGTCCTCAGCAGGTGGCGGTGGTCCTCAGCAGCATGAAGACTCCCCTTCATCCGATGTCCGTCGTATACTGAATATTAAATACAAGGTACCGCAATCAATTTGGGGTACCTTTCATCTCTATTGGCTGAATTTATCAAAACAGCCAATAGGATTAGAGCTACTGAAATCCTACTGGCTGCTACCAAATTCCATAGCGCTGGGTACAATGATAGGGGTATACAATGACAAGGATTTGTGATAAAATACAAAACATAACAAAACTAAACAAATCTACTACAGGAGAAAGAGGGACCTGCTCCGGAGAGCTCACAGTCTACAGGTTTAGGGTGCAGAGACATAAGGTTGAGGTAGCTTGTCACATCGGTTGTAGTTCATGCATTAGTTTGGTTTGGATGAGGGATAGAGGAGAGATGGTAAGCCTCTCTGAATAGGTGGGTTTTCAAGGAGTGTCTGAAGCTATACAAGGTTGAAGACAGTCTTATGGAGCAGGGTAGAGAGTTCCAGAGGATAGGAGCAGCACATGCAAAGTCTTGGAGGCGGGAGTGGGACGTAGAGATAACAGTGGTGGAGAGACGTAGGTCAGAGGTTGGTCAAAGAGGACGGGATGGGGAATATTTCACGATGAGAGAGGAAATATAGTTGGGAGTTAGACTGTTGAGTGCTTTGTAAGTTAGGGTTAATACTTTAAATTGTATTCTGGAGTGTATGGGGAGCCAGTGTAGAGACTGGCAGAGCGGAGCAGCTGATGTAAATCGGAGACTTAGGTGGATGAGTCTAGCAGAAGCATTCATAATAGATTGTAGGGTGGAGATTCAGTGTTTTTGAAGGCCATTTAGGAGTAGATTGCAAAAATCAATGCGTGAGGGAATGAATAAGTATTTTTGTAGTTTTTTGAGTAAGGAAAGGACGAATTCTGGAAATGTTGCGTAGGTGTGAACGGCAGGATTTGGTACGTGCTTGTATATGTGGGTTGAATGTGAGTTCTGAGTCTAGTGTGACCCCAAGACAGTGGACCTGGTGTGAGGTGTTGAAAATAGAGTCTACAACCGTCAGAGAAATGTCAGGTGTTGGATGTCTCGAAGACGGGGGGAATAAGAAGCAGCTCAGTTTTGGACAGATTGAGTTGGAGGTAGTGTGAATACATCGAAGAGTAAATTTCAGAGAGGCAGCTGGAAATCTGGTTGAGTAAAGAGGGAGAGATATCAGGAGAGGAAAGATAGATTTGGGTATCATCAGCATATAAGTGGTACTGGAATCCAAAGGAGGCTATAAGTTTTCCAAGGGAGGATGTATAGAGAGAGAGAAAAGCAAGGGGCCCAAGACAGAGGCTTGCGGTACTCCAACTGAGAGAGGCATAGGATCACAAGATATGTTGGTAAAGGAAACTGAAAACAAGCGGTTTGAGAGATATGTGGCAAACCAGGAGAGGGCTTTGTCTCGGATGCCAAATGAATGTAGTATTTTTAGGAGGAGAGGATGGTTGACTGTATCAAAAGCAGCGGCTAGGTCCAGAAGAATTAGTAAGGAGTAGTGGCCTTTTGCTTTAACTCATAACAGGTTATTTGTTACTTTAGCAAGAGCGGTTTCTGTTGAGTGTTTAGGGTGCAAACCAGATTGTAGTGAATCAAGAATGGAGTTAGTTGTGAGAATTTGAGTTAGCCCATTTTAGACCAGTCGTTCCAATAATTTTGAAGCTAAGGGAAGTAAGGAGACCGGTCGATAGTTAGAAAGCGTGAAGGGGTCAAGCAAGGGCTTTTTTAGGATTGGTTCTGTGAAGGAATAGGGTCTAGTGGGCAGGTTGTGAGATGAGCCAAGGATAGGAATACAGAGACTTCTTCCTCTGTTACAGGAGGGAAGTAGCATAGAGTTTTGTTAATAGAAGGGGTGGGTAGGATTGCTGGGTTTGAGGGGTGTGAGGTGCAGATATCTTTCTAATGGTGTCAATTTTATTTTTGAAATGATCAGCAATAATCTGAGCAGTGAGGTTGGTAGTGGGCGGGGGTGCAGGCAGACATAGAAGGGATTCAAAGGTTAAGAACAGCTTTCTGCTGTTGAATGCGTGAGATGACACAAGGGAGAAGAAATAGACTAGTTTGGCCAGGCTGAGCGCAGAGTAGTAGGACTTAAGGATGAATTTATAATGCTGGAAATCAGCACAGGTGCGTGATTTCCTCCACTGCCGTGAATTTCAGTAGCTCTCATCCTATTGGATGATTTTGAAATAGGATAATAGCTACTGAGATCTTATTGGCTGATTTAAACAGCGAATAGGATTTCAGTAGCTCTAATCCTATTGGCTGTTTTGAAACATTCAGCCAATAGGAATGCAAGGTACCCCAAATTGATTGCGGTACCTTGCATTCAATATTCAGTATACGACGGACATCGGATGAAGAAGAGCCTCCATGTCACCGAGGACCACTGCTGCCACTGAGGACCGCTGATGCTGCCACAGATAACCACCTCCGAGGATCGCCACATCTGGGAAGACCGCTCCGGACCTCCACTCCACTCCGCCTTCACTGTGGATTAAGATGATGGACCAGCCTGGAAGAAGACCTTCTCCGCTGGACTTCTGAAACCGTGAGTACCTATTTGGGGCTTTAGTCTATGGGGTTTTTTTTGTTTGTTTTTTTAGATTAGGGTTTATTGGACAATTTGCAAAAGAGCTAAATGCCCTTTTAAGGGCAGTAAAAAAGAGCTTAATACCCTTTTAAGGGCAATGCCCATACAAATGCCCCTTTAGGGGCAATGGGTAGTTTAGGTTTATTAGTGTTAGTTTTTTTTATTTTGGGGGGTTTGGTGGTTGGGGGGTTTTACTGTTAGGGGGAACTTGGTTTATTTTTAATGTAAAATAACTGATTTATTTAGGGCAATGCCCTACAAAAAGCCCTTTTAAGGGCTATTGGTAGTTTATTCTTAGATTAGGGGTGTTTTTATTTTGAGGTGCTTTTTTATTTTCATAGGGATTAGGTTTAATTTATTTATTTTGTATAGTGTTGTTTATTATTTTTTGTAATGTTATCCTTTTTTTATTTTCGGTAATATTAGATTAATGTAATGTAATTTTTTAAAATTAAATTGTAATGTAGTTTTTTTAAATGTAATTAAGGGGTTAATTTGGGGAGTGTTTTGCTAGGGGATTTAGACATTAAATTAGTTTCTTTGCGTTGTGGGGGTTGGCGGTTTAGGAGTTAATAGGTAAATTAGGTTTAATGCGTTGTGGGGGGTTGGCAGATTTGCGGTTAATAGATGTATTTGGTAGTTTGAAATGTTGTGGTTGGCGGATTTAGGGGTTAATAATTTTATTGGGTATTTTTTTTTCTTAATACTTTGTGCGGGTGGTTAGTTTATTTTTTTTCTTAATAGTTCGTACGGGAGGTTCGTTTTTTTTTTATTACTTATTGCGGGTGGTTATTTTTTTTGTAATGCTTTGTTTGCCTTCGCTAAATCCCGGTGGATTCCGAAAATGGCGGGGTGGTGAAAGAATCCACCTTTCACCACCCTGCCATTTTCGGAATCCACCTGGATGCAGCTTCACAGGTGAATTCTTTTGGCTTCCTCGCGCTGCCAATATTCCTTTGAGGATGCATGCGCAACTGGCGACACCGACGGATGCGTTTCAAATGCGATTATAATATAGATTGTATTGTGTTGTGTAGTATTTTATGTTGTATTGTGTGGTATGGTTATGTTATCTTATGTTATATTGGGCTAGATTACAAGTAGAGCGGTATTTAGAGCTCCTGCTCGAGCGTTAACTTTTCTAGAAGTAATCTTTTTTTGCGCATCACGTGTAGTACATGTATTACAAGTTCAAAGTAAAAAGTTTGCAAAGCCTGACGCGCCATAACTAAAGGACTTAGAATATCGTGACCGTGTGAAGTTATTCTCCCCATAGACTTCAATGGGGAGCGCAGAAGAACAAAACACGTATTGCTGGGCGCGCTTCAACAGGAATTATTAATATTTCCCATTCCAATGTATAATAAAAATGTTATTTTTATTATAAATATATATTTCTGTATAAATCTGTATGTATCTATATATCCTATACCTATAGATATATAGGTATAACCGTACAGATATCAATTTTACACTAACATTATCATATATATATATATATTGTATATATATATATATATATATATATATATATATATATATATATATATATAGTCACTAGAAAACAGCACTCTCTGGACTTAACAAAATTTGCAAAAAATGCCTTTTAATAAGTGACTTTTCAGGGAATACACCCCTTCATCGGAACAACTATATATATATATATGTGTGTGTATGTTTTTCACAGTATTTAGAATTTAAAAAAAATTAAAACCGAAAAAGCAAAACCCAAAGCGGGTCATATAGTGTTTATATGAGTTTAACCTTAATTTTCAATGTATTTATGTTGTGTTTAGTGCAACTTTTTTAATGCACTACCCTTGATGCGAACGATTTCATGACTGTGTTTACTTTCAGCTTGTAATACTAGTGCTATTTCCGTCACGCACAAAAAGCCAATATTGCTTGCGTGCAACAGTTAAAGCTCCACTTGTAATCTAGCCCATTTTTGTTAGATTCAACAACTTTTTTGGTAAATTCAGTGAGGCTGGCTAAAGCTTTTAATCTTACATCCTGTCAACTTTAGGTACTGAATGTTACGGAGTATAAGACACTATTAATACTCTTACTATTTTTCAATAGGATTCATATTCCTACAAGTTTCTTCTTTAATATTCTAACAGTGTGAAGTATTAAATATCCCTTTCAGTCTTCTTATTATAATACATTACTGTTACTGTTAAAATTATGCATATTTAGTGTTTTTGCATTTTTTTTTATCGAAATGTACAATTATTTCTGCGACAGCCAGGAACATTCTTCCATTCCAAAGGTTCAGATGTTATGTTTGTAAAAAAAGAAAGAGGGATAATGGAAGCTAACGTGTCCCTACTGACAAATAGCATCAACAATGGCCTCACTGTGTAGTTAACGTACCAGAAGTATGAGGGGGGGGGGGGGTTGGGGGGGGTTCACATTATCTACCAGAATATTTTTTTTATGCCAAATGTTAATGTAAAAAAAGAATCCCACAACATAAAAATTTTTTCAGTCTAACGTTCACCATAAAACATTTTCATAAGTACATTTATAAAAAGACTAATTCACACTACGAAATGGCATTTTTAATGAACACATCTTTATACCTAAGCATCTATTATTTTTGTACTGTAGATTTATGATTTGGCCTTTACTACCCTCTTTTTTTTTAAGACACCTTTAAACAGACCCCATGACAAAATATGAATGTTATTTATAAACGTCAGCTCTTACATTTACTCTTCTCTTTAAAAAACAAATAAAAAAAAAACCATTAAAATATGTCCCCTAATGGCAATTAGGCCATTTGTACCCTAAAATGTACTATAATATTGGTGTTATAAAAACATTATGTTGTTAGAAAGTATCAAATTCCAGTGTTCATTTTACCGAAAACACTATTGTTAAAAGCGATAATAAACATACAAACACCATAAATACTATTTAGGTTTGGCATTAAACCAGTATTTGATTTAATTTTTGCCCAAGGTACTGTTCGTGCTGTGACTCCTCAAGCATTGTGTCCTTTGCTGTCATAAATGGAATAACACTTTCACAGTCTGCATCTTTAAGAAGCGCACAAGATTGAACGTAAAACATCACCAAAAATTAAATCAAATCCCCTTTCATCCCTGAAGGATAAAGAGCTTCAATTTATAAAGCTTTCAACATCCAAACAAGAAGAAAATATATATATTTGTCTGTAGGATATAAGCTGGAAAATCATTTGCGTCTCATGTGGTTATGACAAAAACAAAGAAAAACAAGTAAAGACAATACTAGTCAAGGATTTTACATACTTTTAACAACAAAACATCAGTAGCGATACAGGGCCGTGCTGCAGGCCTTGACTGAGTCCATATGAGTTTAGCTTTTTGCCAAATAGTAATTTCTCTAATTTACTAAAACTGTTGAGCAGGTCATATCATTTTTAGTTTAAGGTTTAAATAGATCTTGTTTAGGGTCTTCATAGAGACTGAACAACAGTGGATGGAAATATAGAATTGTTTGGGACAGACATAATGCTATGAGTAGAAAAATGCAATGTTTTATATTATAAATCAAAGAGGAAAATAGATCGTTTTGTTTTCTTCTTTCTTTCTTTCTTTCTTTCTTCATAAAATGCATAAGATTATACATATATAATACTATGTATTTATCCTACTAACAAAGGGCCAGATTACAGCCGGCCTAGCCTATCAAGCTCAAATTTAGTTTGCACTTGTGCAGTTGCATTTCCTTTCAACTTGTAATATGAGTTCAAGTTAGCGCAGGTGTGATATTTCACTTGTAATTTAGCCCAAAGAATTTTAGTTTTGCTTTATCATTACTATAGGGTTTACATTATATTCCTATAATATATTTTTTTACATACATTATTATAGTATTTATAATGTTTTTAAAGGCGGGGGAAAATTAGCATTTTTTAATGTTGCTAATATTGCTCTGTATTCATGTTGGTAACAATCACTCGGGGAACAAAGGCTGTAGACGAGAACGCTTGCATTAATATGATACCTACAACTACAGTTGCAAATTGTTCAGTCAGCAAAATACTTGCTGTTGGAATTAATTATTTACTGAATTATTCACAAGGGCATTGGAGAAAGCACAGGGAGCTGTAAGGATACAAATACACATCTTTTGATGCATGGGGTAAATTAATAACAACATTTTTTAAAGAGTGCTGTTAATACAGTTGATAATTATATGAAGTGTTAATATATATACGTTGTGCAGTACGATAAGTACCGCACAACAGATACACGTCTTACTAGGTTATGGGTTTAAAGGGGCATGAAACCCAAATTTTTTCTTTCATGATTTGGAAAGAGCAAGCAATTTTAAACAACTTTTTAATTTACTTATATTATCTAATTTGCTTTATTCTCTTGATATGCTTTGCTGAAAAGCATATCTAGATATGCTCAGTAGCTGCTGATTGGTAGATGCACATAGATGCCTTGTGTGATTGGCTCACCTATGTGCATTGCTATTTCTTCAGCAAAGGATATCTAAAGAATGAAGCAAATTAGATAATAGAAGTAATTTGGAAAGTTATTTAAAATGGTATTCTCTACCTGAATCATGAAATAATTTTTTGGGGTTTAATGTCCCTTTAAAGTAAATTGAAACTAATGCATCAATGTCAGTTGTGTGCTCCTAGCCTATACCCAATGGCTCATAATAACTTTAAAAAGGGTCAGGTGCCACGAAACATTGCTTTGTAATGTATCCTGTTTGTTTAATACATTACCTTACAGAAATAAATGATTCGTCAGAGAGAGTGCTTATTTGACAGTAGATGAATGAATAAAGGTTTTGGTCCAGCACTCAAGCACTGTATGTGTGTGCACACTCATTGGTTCATTTACAAAGAACAGCTCTCCTTGTTCTATTTAGGGAGAGGGAGATGCCTCTGCAAACCTTACTAGAAAATTTTGGTTTATTCAAGAAGGAAATATAAATGTTTAAATGGTTCTTCAAAATATTTAGACATTAAAGGGACATTCCGGTCAAAATTGAAATGCACATAGATTAATTAAATCTTAGAAGAGCATTTTTATCTGCCCGTGCATGTGAAGCATAGTTAGATATTCTCAGTGCACCAGCATTTTAAATACTGCAGCTGTTCAGAGACCCAGTGAGGCTTGTATCATGTCAGCAATGAATAAATTGAATAATTACCAGATGATAGAAGAAAAAATGCTTCTATTTTTTTCCATTTATTAAGCAGCGGATGCTCCTAAACTTCTCATACAATCGGGATGATTGACAACACAGCTTCGTCTTTAGCGCAGTTGATTTTTAGGGATTTATTGCAGTTGCGATATCCAAAGTCCTTAAGTTAATACGCCTGAGTCTTTCCCTCTCTTGCTGACTTTTTATTTTCAAATTGTAATACGTGCGCTAATAGGGCCACGCTAATTTTTTACTTTGAGCACAGTTAGCGCTTATGCTTGGCCCTATGTGTTTAATCTCTGCAAATGGGTTAAACACATAGTAGAAGTACTGTTTGGGACCCACAGAGCACTGGTGGTCCAGAGTGGAAACTGATCCAATCAGTGCTAGTCACATGACCCATTTTGAAAACTAGGGCTGTGGATGAGCGGCAGTTACCACTCTGGACCTGCAGTACTTCCACTATGCGTTTAACCTCTTTACTGTTTAGAAGTGCAGGGTTGCTAGTCTTAAATTTCCTTGCTCTGAAGAATTAAAGCAAGTACTTTTTCAACTATAATAGCCCTTTAAATAATTTATTGTGTAAATGTCCATTTTTAACAGTAATTATCGGTATATTCTTTGATCTTTGCATAACACAACTAAAACATTTACTTTTTGCACTTCTTAACTTAAGCTTAAATATTAACTTTCTTGTATATGTTCCCTCATTTTTAGGGGAATATATAAATTCAAAGATAGTTTTTGTGACCTAGAAAATTGCATCATTAATAAATGTTTAATTATGGACTATTAAAATATAACTTACAAATAACTTATTTTGTATAATATTTTTAAATAGAATCTGAATATATATTTTCTTTGTTGTTTCATTTGCACATTTCATGCTTAAATCTACCATAAAACACCAAACCCTGGGGATTGTTTTAAATTGGAACTATGGGTTGGCACATGTCACATTAACTTACAGTAGCTGCCAAAAGATACCTGGAGCTATTGCATTCAGAGCACGAAGTCAAACGTAATATAGAAGGAAAATATTTCCGGAAAACACTTACCCAGTGGTAGGAAGATACTTATTGTCAGCTCATACTGTGAGGGAAAACGAAAGATGAGCAAATGCTGGTAAATTTTGCTTCAGAGAAGGCAAACAAGTGCACTATAAGCTTTGGCCTAAGAATGACTCCCTGAAGGAACTGTTGGTTTTTGTAAACAGTTTGTCAGAGTGGGATGAAAATACTACTCTGGAAGCATCCCTAGGCTGTTTTAATGTCACCATAACTGACCCTATATCTCACTTTTTTTTTTTTCTTTGCAAATACTGATGTGAACTAAAGAAGCAAAATGAGCATAAACAGAAGAATTAGTTGAGATATATATATATATATATATATATATATATATATATATATGTATATTAGATATGTGCATGATCAATAAAATTGTTTTGGTTCGGATCGATTCAGAGTTTTTCTAATTTCGTTTCGGATCGATTCGAATTCGGAATTCATTCAGATTTGAAAAAATTTGGCTGGATTCGGTTCGATGCGGTTTGATTCGGTTCGGAAATTCGGAATTTTGGTATGTGTGCTGTGTATTAGACTAGTATTATGTACTGTATATTAGGTGTAACCCATAGCAGAGTGATATAACCTAATATACTGTACAATACTAGTGTAATCCATGGCCATCCGAATTTACCGAATAAATCCGAATAAATCCGAATACGCCAGTATTTTAATTTGGAAATTCTGATCAATCCGAATCTCCGAATTTTCCGAATTTCCGAATTGATCCGAAACGAATTGCACATGTCTAATATATATATATATATATATATATATATATATATATATATATATATATACACAGGCATACCTCATTTTATTGTGCCTCCCTCTATTGTGCTTCACAGATATTGCTCCATTTTTCCAACAAATATACACATATAAACATATAAATACACATTAATACACATATTTATACACCTATATAAACAAACCACCAGCAAAAAGATTCACTGAAGGCTCAGATGATGGTTAGCATTTTTTAGCAATAAAGTATTTTTTAATTAAGGTACAGTATGTACATTTACAGTATAGTGTATATTTAACAAAATAAATTAGTATGACTCACTTTGTTGCTATATACACTTTATTGTGGTGATCTGGAACCGAACTCGCAATATCTCTGAGGTACGCCTTTATATATAATATATAATAATATATCATATATATTTATTTATTTTTATATATTTTTTTCAAATGATAAAGGTTGGAATTATGGGACATTTTAAATATTTGCAATATGAAAAAGCATGCTCATCTTGTTAAAATAATACCTTAACTTATTTTGCAAGTTCCAAATATCATACGCCAGTAAGTTGTATATATTTATATGATCAAGAGTAGAGAGTGGAGCACAATCAAAAGCGCAGAGTGCTTATCTTTTGCACGACCGGGCACAAAGAATAAAACACAATCTGGTATTAGATTAAAGTAGATGGTTAATTCTTAATGTGGTAGAAACTTTTTTAGGGCTCCCTATACAGTACTTGTAATGGATGGCTCTGGGAGTGCTATTTGCGCACTCATTGCACTTGCATTACAAGTTGTAAATTTAGTGTTGTGCTTGAGCGCAAGCTAAAATAGTACTTTTTTAAAGGGACAGTCTACTCCAGAATTTTTATTGTTTAAAAAGATAGCTAATCCCTTTATTACACATTCCCCAGTTTTGCATAACCAACACGGTTATATTAATATACTTTTTACCTTTGTGATTACCTTGTATCTAAGCCTCATTCCCCCTTATTTCAGTTCTTTTGACAGATTAGCATTTTAGCCAGTCAGTGCCCTCTCATAAGTAACTCCATGGCCTGGACCTCGATCACATACTTGGCGATGTGTGGAAAAAACAGCGTTACATTTTTTTCTTAAATCACGCAATCACAAACCCGGCGCAGCAGACAAATTACTCCCATAGACTAACATACAACTGGCGTCGGTAATCTGTATCACAAAGGCAGCACATGGACACACACAGAATGAATATATTTCACTCTATTTTCAGCTCGCCACACATAGGCAGGCACAGCAACCCTTGCGCACAGTAAAAAAGCAGCGTAAATCCTTGGAAGACTTAACAAACCCCTAACACATGCGCACTCACATACATTTAAGCCGCACATATCAAACAGTGCACATATCAAACAGTTAAACCTTTCCTGACAACTTAATTAATCAAACCAGTATCCGCCTTCTACAAGTGTATCAAACCAATCACAAACAGCACAACCTCTCACCTGCAGTCATAAAACACCTGACAGACAATGCACACCATTATTACCCACCATGTTTCTCTTGCAGTCGGTTTATGTGTCAGTTTATTCATTTCTTTCGGTTTCGATTTTTATGTGTGAATTCAACATAAAACAAAACCCTACTTTTTATTTTTAACTTACGCGTGCAATATACTGGTGTAAATTACTGGCGATGCCAGAAATGTGTTGTTGCACATATTTCAGAACCTCAACAGTTTTGCCAGTATATCATATGGTGGCGTGTGTTATGTGATTCATCCGATGTGCGAGTTGAACTTACGGTGACGTGGGTTTCAGAAGTTGCGCTGAAAATTACACAACATATGTGATCCCGCCCTTGATGTTATCTATATGGCACACATGAACTAACGCCCTCTAGCTGTGAAAAACTGTCAAATGCATTCAGATAAGAGGCAGCCTTAAAGGGCTTCGAAATTAGCATAAGAGCCTGCCTAGGTTTAGCTTTCAACTAAGAATACCAAGAGAACAAAGCAAATGTGATGATAAAAGTAAATTGGAAAATTTTTAAAATTACATGCCCTATCTGAATCATGAAAGTTTAATTTTAAATATACACTGTCCCTTTAAGACATTAAGTAAACCATATTATTAATAGGATATCACAGAACAACATGAAAAAGTCCTCGACTTAGCAATCGAGCAATACCCAACATGAGTTTTAGTCAGTGCCCCTATGGAAGTCTGTTATGTGAGGCATTTAGCACACCAGAGCTATCCAACAAGCAAACATAAGAGTGTCCTAGATGATCATTCGAGCAATAAACAATAATGTTGGGCTTGAACAATGTTAATGCACGATGCTCTAATATTTTTGTGCTCCACTTGTAATCTAGGAATTATATTTATTATGATTTTATTATTCTTTATTTATTATATTCAAAAGTACCAAATTAGTGCCAGCATTTCCTGTCTTCTCACTGTATTTTTTTTTTATTATTATGCATTATCTGTGTCAAAAAGATAGTTCAACTTTGGTGTAGGGAAACTTGTTTTAGAGCAAACCTACCATTTTAAATTGTGTTGCTATATGTATTTATTTTTTTATTGTACTAATAAATTGCAATATGTAGTTATTTGTAGTATTTCTTTATGCATTTAAAACAGACTGATTAACCTATCATATATACAATAGTTACGTTTGACTAGGGCCCTGATTCTTGTGGTACAGTAAATATATTTCTCTTAAAGGGATTGATGCATTCCAGTGGTCCAGTGGGAAGACATCGACAACTAGTGCTTGTCTTAGAAGGAGAACTTTACCTCATCCCATTCGCTTTACTAAAAGGAAGCTCCTCAAATGAGTACCTATATGAACGCTTCAGCCTTATTGCCGTACCTTCCATTCGATCTCTCAGCATAAGCACTAAGGTAAGGGAACAACATTCTTAATATACTTATTTTTATGAAAAACTGTTTATATTTTACAAATCTTTCCTCTTCTGTACACATATTTCTTATTCGTCATACCTCGATTTTACTTGACAATAATTTGTTTTGAGTAAGCGTTATATAAATGCTCTTGCAAATTATTACTAGAGTTTCCTGTAATACTGAAATAAATTTATATACCAGTCAAGTGGGGAAAATCCAAAATACATTAACACTCTTTTTGCTGCAATTGTTTTCCAAAGGCCACTTGCCTTATTTGGCAAAGCCAATTCAGAGTAGACAAGACTAGCCACTGTCATTTATTTAGCAAAAATTGTATCACTTTTGCAGAATATCACCTTGACTCTTCTGCTGAGGCCAATTAGGGGTAGATATGTAGCATGGCGAGGCATGTGCAGACTAAAGTGTGCGCTTCTTATTCTCAGATCTGTAAAATCTGCCATTTTTAGAGTTAAACTACACCAAAAGTGAGCAAAATAAATTATGAAAGTACATTTGTTTTTAATTAAGTATAATTTCAAAGTATTTTGTAGTATGTCTATTAAAGTGAATGTCAACTTTCATGATAAAGTGGCCGGTTTTTAAAAAAAATATTAAAAATAGGGCCACTTTCATTCATGAAAGTTTACATTGTACCGGATTTTACAAATACTTACCTTCTTCTCCTGAAACGCCAGTGTTCTGTTAAGGGGCCGAACTTTTGAAAAGAGCGAACCATGTCACTTCCTGTGACGTTACATCAGCTGTTGTACACATTTTGCCCCTAATGCAAATGCGTGCCAGCGTCATCACATACCTGGACGCATACGTCACTGGGAAACTATTTAGACCTGTGAAATTCAGAAGCCTTTCTATAGCACATGCGTGGGATTTTCTATCACAAATGGGGGGGTTTATTGAAAGCTGTTTATTCATCTCCTTAGCAATATTTGGAAGTCCACTGTAACTACTCCCATTAAGCTGAGTCTCCGTGCATGTATGACAAACAGCCACTCAGCTATCACCACTGCTTCTTCTGCTGATCCAATGCTTACTGTTTAAACAATGACATTGAAGGGAGCCTGTGAAAAGCTGCATTGGATCAGCAGAAGAAACAGTGACGACAGCCGAGTGGCTGTTTGTCATACACGCATGGAGACTCAGCTTAATGGGAGTAGTTGCAGGGGGGGGCGGACTTCAGAATATTGCAGAGGATATTAATAAACAGCGTTCCATAAACCCCCCCATTTGTGATAGAAAATCCCACGCATGCGCTATAGAAAGGCTTCTGAATTTCACAGGTCAAAATATTTTCCAAGTGACGTATGCGGCCAGGTATTAGGGGCAAAATGTGTACAACAGCTGATGTAACGTCACAGGAAGTGACATGGTTCGCTCTTTTCAAAAGTTCGGCCCCTTAACAGAACACCGGATCGCTGATCCTCCCGCCTGCTTCTTCCTGCTGTACTTATACAGCAATGACGAAACTGGAGGAAGCCGGTTTTGTCATTGCTGACAAAGTACAGAGGACCTGCAGGCGGGGGTATCGGCGATCTGGCATTTAAGGAGGTAAGTATTTGTAAAATCCGGTGCAATGTAAACTTTCATGAATGAAAATGCCCCTGTTTTTAATAGTTTTTTTAAAAACCAAGCACTTTATCATAAAAGTTGACATTCACTTTAAGTTCAACAAAAATGTGTATCATAAAGATAGACATTTTAGATTTAAATTCACAGCTGCAAATTAACACATGCATACTCCTGAGCTGCTATGAGCCTACCAGTGTTTGCTTTTCAACAAAGTTTCCAAATGAAACAAAGCAAATCTGATGACAATAGTAATTTGGAAACTTGTTTAAAAGCATGTGCTCTGTCTGAACCATGAAAGTTGAATTGACTTTACTGTCCCTTTAATTGTCTCTTTAAGTGTTTGTATAGTGTATATCAGCATTCACATATGTATGTCTTTGTTCATAGTCGCTGTTACGGAAGAATGCGCCCTTGTATTCAAACTCTACCTCAATGGCAGCTGTTGTGGGAAACCCTAAACTTCCTGCATCAGTGATGGACCGATGGCTATGGGGACCAATGCCCTCAGCGGAAGAAGAAGCTTACATGGTGTCTGAGCTACTTGGATGCCAACCTCTTGTTGGCAACCTTGCGACAAAGGAGAAGGTGATGAGCGCACTCTCACAAGCAGAATGTGTCCATTTTGCCACTCACATCTCTTGGAAGCTTGCAGCTCTTATTTTAACACCTAACAGTGAGAATGGTTCAGGGGTGACCAAAAGCACATTTGGAAATACATATACAATTCCAGAGTCTTTACAAATGCAGGACGATGCCAGTGATGTTGAAAGCATATCAGACTGTCCACCTCTCCAAGAATTTCTGTTGACAGCTGCAGATATTTTAGATCTTCGACTCCCTGTTAAATTAGTGGTTCTTGGATCTTATCAGGAATCCAACAACAAAGTTACAGCAGATGGAGTTGTTGGCTTGACACGAGCCTTTTTGGCTGCTGGTGCTCAGTGTGTCCTTGTTTCTCTATGGCCGGTTCCAGTGGCAGCGTCTAAAATGTTTGTTCACGCATTCTACTCCTCTCTTCTAAATGGAATGAAAGCCAGCGCATCTCTTTCAGAAGCTATGAAAACAGTACAGAGCAGTAAGCAATACTCACATCCATCAAACTGGGCAGGTATGATAATTACTTTTGTGTCTACATTGTACATCATTTTTATGAGCTGCAGCTGTTAACCATATCATTTGTAACTTTACCTCACTTCTTGACATTACATTTACAGTATATCTTAAATTGTCATCATTTTTTTTTCCTTTTGTTACTGTGGGGGGAAAAATAGAGCTGCATATCCTTGACCGAGTATGATTATAATCTGAGAATGTATCTCTCAGGAGCCATTTACTAAATCCAATGTGAAACATCCAAAGGGCTCCTTCTACTTCAATTGTCCTTGCACACTTATGGGCTTACTCAATATTCTGTGACGGTATCTTTACTGTCCCTCGGAGAAAGTTTCCATTCAAAGTGAGTTAATTTTTTTGCTAGAACAGAGATCTCCTAACAGATACTGTGGTTTAAAAGAAAATATAAAGTAAGAAATTCTAAGTACAAATTAGGAGATTTACCAGATGAACAAAAATGTATACGGAACAGTAACAAAATTAAAATTGTAGTTATGCAACATTCATGTAAGTTTGTATCCAGACATAACTGACATCATCCCCCATTCAAACTTCAATCCCTGGGGAGCTTTCTTCCACTGTCTCTTATTTGCATAGCATTTCTATAGCCAATACTGAAGTATTTAAATGCTCAGTGCAGGAGGTTGCTTAAACAGGCAGAAGCAGGTATTTCAAATTTCAAAATAAAGGAACTATTTGTTAATAATTTAATACACTTCATCAGGCAAAATAGAGAAAAGTTTACAGTACAATGGTCCTTAAGCTATTTTTGCATATACATCGCTTTTATTGTCACCTTTCTTGCACAAGTAGACTTGCATCTTTAGCATTATCATTAACATGCAGAGAGGAAGTATAACTTATCCAGTGGATGCAAGGTACATACTAATTAACATGTTTGTAAGAACTCATTGTGGTATGAGAACCGGCCCTATAATGTAATCTGGTACAGTCATTATATCAATGCTTTTAGTAGACCAGACTAAAAGCGGCACTGCAATTAACTCTGAGCCCCAGCAAAATGTTAAATTATAATGGAAATCTGGCTTGGTGTATGCAAATCATGGGGACGTCAGCCCTATCAAAACTCTTCTGCCCCTCACTCATGTGCACACTCTATAGTTAGAGATGCATTTTAGATAAAGGGCTCCATTTACCGTTCGCAAGCAGACGAGGTTCACTGTTATGAACCGTATTTGCCTAGCCTGGGGTGAGTGGGCAGCAGTACACTGCCCACATTTAACATTGCACAACCCGCTAATTGTTCAATTCTGCCCCCTGCTTGTGCGCAGCCAATCACGTGTAAGAGTGGGCTGTCAATCATCCTGATACAATCCAATTGGGATGATTGCAATCCGCCACCTAAAGTGTTGCGAGAGGTTAAGACCGCTGCTACTTAAAGGGAAACTGAACCCAATTTTTTTTCTTTCATAATTCAGATAGAGCATGCAATTTTAAGCAACTTTCTAATTTACTCCTATTATCAATTTTTCTTCGTTCTCTTGCTATCTTTATTTGAAAATCATGAATGTAAATCTTAGTAGCCAGACCATTTTAGGTTCAGCACCATAGATAGTGCTTGCTTTTTGGAGGCTGACATTTACCCACCAATAAGCAAACATAACCCAGGTTCTCAACCAAAAACGGGCCGGCTCCTATGCATCACATTCCTGCTTTTTAAATAAAGATTGCAAGAAAACGAAGAAAAATTGATAATAGGATTAAAATAGAAAGTTGCTTAAAATTGCATGCTCTATCTGAATTATTAAAAAAATTGCGTTTAGTGTCCCTTTAACTAGCGTTTCAGAAACACTGGTGCTCCAAAGCTGCTATCACATCTTGATAAATGGAGCCCAAAATATTTGTTTTGTATGTGAAAGAAATGTCCTAAAGTATTTGTTGCAAATAGCTACATTAATACCGCAAAATGTATTACTCAGCTATAGAGATCAAAGTTGTATTCTTTGATTGTATTATTCATTACATCATAGAATACAAATATTTTCAGTGAGACACAAGGTCTTTATCAATAAATATTTAAATCAAAACCATTTTAAATAAATAGAGAAGCTTTAAATCCCACAGTTAAAAACTTTGCCCCAACAGACATTTGTTCAGTAATTTTGAATTTACTGTAACCAGCAAGTGAAATGCAATTCATATTATTATGGTGGATTATAAGACAATTTGTTCAAGAATTACCGGAATCACTAAATAGGTTTAAAGGTATTTAGTGGGATTTAGAAAATGTATTGTTTCATTCCAACCAAGTTTAATTATTCATATACTGGAATCTGGATAAAGAATGTGTCTCTAGTGCCCAGTTATTGGTCTTTCTAGCTTTCATTTTTAGTTTTTTCTGTATGTGAAATATCTGACACAAGTGAAATAATTCTTTAAAAAATAATTTCACATTTTATTTTTGACATATAATACCTTTATGCCTGGAAATAATCATGTAGTAATTAATAAGGGGTTGACTGCATGCAAGTACTTAAACAGAACTTTGATAATGGATATTAGACTGTTGCAATCTGCTATTACACATAAAAGTATAGTTTACATACAATTGCTATGACATACAGTATAACATAAAGCAATTATTACCTACAGTGATTTAAATATTTTAGAAAATCTCCCTTGGGCCACATTAGCTCCAATTCGGCGATGAAAGAAACCTCACTAAATGTTGCAGCGACTAAGAACAACTATACAATTACTATACATATGTTTACTGTCTTTTTAGTGTAATATATTGTATATTCATTTAACATTATTTTAAAATTACTATTTATTAGGAGCTCTATGTAATGCGTGCATTTCCTAGACACATTTCAATGCAGGAAAAACCTAATTGTGAGACACGCTGTTCTCTAGGTAAAAACTGCCTTTACAGGGGCTTTCATAGAGAATCTCACAAGCTCAGAGACCTTTAGATAATTGGGCCAACAGAGCCTTGTTTCCTTAGGGGTGGACTGGTAGTGCTAGAGTGTGTGTAAATCCATCTAAAGGATTCTAAATGTCGCATATAGGAGTAAACAAAAATATCAGGATAAGTGTGGAGATAAAGGTTGTGTTAGGTCAGAGAAAAAAAAAAAAAGCAGAATAGGCAGTACAAGATTAGCCAACAGAACCATCAGGAACCCAAGATGGTGCTCATTCCAGGGTCACAGTTTCCACAGAAATGTAAGAAAATAAATAGTGCATAGCTAAGATGATTAGCTGGAGAAGCCAGACAGGGGGCCTTATGACTAAAGTGTAATGTGAGGGGAGGTGTCTGGAACTCGGTATGCAGGAATAACAATCAGAAACAAGAAAGCCTTTCTAGAGTAATCTTTACTGAAGAAATGATATGCAGAAACAGATGAATCAAATAAGAGAACAGAACTGTACCAGATCAAATCTTACAATGCAATATAGAACACAAGTCTCTCAACAAGCACAGAACTCAGCGAGAACTGTTAGTAAGATATTTTGTGAAATGTCCAGGAACAGGATAGCATATGCAAGTAGGTACAAGTCTCTCAACAAGCACAGAACTCAGTGAGAACTGTTAGTAAGATATTTTGTGAAATGTCCAGGAACAGGATAGCATATGAGAGTAGGCACAAGTTAGTTGTAGAATAAGCAAATAACAAGGATATTTGGTCTCAGCGGCAGAATAAGCATACCAAAATATGTCAGCAGAGGTCTTTGGTCTCAGCAGTAGTAGAAGCATACATCTGTATTACAACAGAGGTCTTTGGTCCCAGCGGCAGTATAGCATACCCAAGTATGTCAGCAGAGGTTTTAGGTCTCAGCAGAAGCATACATCAGCATTACAACAGGGGTCTTTGGTCCCAGCGGCATTATAGCATACCTAAGTATGTCAGCAGAGGTTTAAGGTCTCAGCAGAAGCATACATCAACATTACAACAGGGGTCTTTGGTCCCAGCGGCATTATAGCATACCCAAGTATGTCAGCAGAGAGAGGTCTTTGGTCTCAGCAGTAGTAGAAGCGTACAACAGGGGTCTTTGGTCCCAGTGGCAGTATAGCATACCCAAGTATGTCAGCAGAGGTCTTTGGTCTCAGCAGTAGTAGAAGCATACAACAGTATTACAACAGGGGTCTTTGGTCCCAGTGGCAGTATAGCATACCCATGTATGTCAGCAGAGGTCTTTGGTCTCAGCAGAAGCATACATCAGCATTACAACAGGGGCCTTTAGTCCCAATGGCAGTATAGCATACCAAAATATGTCAGCAGAGGTCTTTGGTCTTAGCAATAGTAGAAGCATACAACAGGGGTCTTTGGTCCCAGCGGCAGTATAGCATACCCAAGTTTGTCAGCAGAGGTCTTTGGTCTCAGCAGTAGTAGAAGCATACAACAGTGGTCTTTGAATAAAGCAGTGGAGCAGGAACCAGGAAAGCACATTCCAAGGCAATAACTCAGTGCAGAGTGAAGCACTGAGTAGTCTTTTACAGGAACTCCCACAACTGTGCTTTTCAGGTGGGAGTTCCAATAATCAGTTATTAGCCCTTTAAATCTAGGCAGCATGTGACTGCACCCGCCTAGAGATTCGCACCTGCTGCTGCTAACATACTGGTCTCGGCGTCTCCCCATGTGGGATGCCGAGATGGATCACTGGGGCCTGTCTTCACCGCAATAGCGGCCAGGAGAGCTGTTAGAGACAAAGTGTTAGCCGCAACGGTGGCTGGGTAAGTCAGGGCTCCTGACATAAAGATGCCTTCGTTAAGCTACCTACCTTTTCTAACAATATATCCCATCTCAAGAGACCACTTTACTGAGAAGCATAAGGAAATTAAACAAGAAGACAGGTGGGTGCCCTTCTTTTAATGAGCGCCCACCCACTCCATGTTTTGTGATATGTGCAAGTTTAAAACTTAAAAATGTATAATCCAAGAGGACAGAGATGTAAAGGGTCAGCCAAGAGATTATTAGTCTGAATAGCCAATTTTAGTCTGAATTTTACCAAAGGCACTGCTGCCTGCTGTGTTTTACACTACTCATTAAATGCCCATTCCCTTTAATTTACCACTGTGCTGCTTCTGGGTTGGTTGCAAGATGTCCAGGGGCTAATCTAGAACTGATATGGGTGTAAATAATGGGCATGTGCATTTGATGGCAGTGAAAAGCTCTGAAGGCAGTAGTCCCTTTGGTTCTTTCAAACACAGCAGTGGAGCAGTTTGTTTGTGCTTTTGATCACTTTTGTGCCTTTAAGGTCCAAATAAGCAAATATACTGTATTTTAAGGTACAGAAATATATATCCATAAAACAAAGTCTGCTACATGCATTTGGTCTTTCAACTACATCTGTCAATATCCATTAGATCCACAATCAGGCCTTTATACACTTTCAGATGTACCCCAATGCCACATTCCACACTACTCCTCTATGACTAATTTTGCAGCACACAGACTCATTTTCTCTGAATGTGTGTGTGTGTACCTGCACATCTAATGGAACTTAACTGGCTAAATAAGTATTTTAATCTTGTGTGGGTATATTGATAAATGGACATATGTGGTTGTGCCTCTCTTCTAAAGGGTTACTTAAGTGTTTTAATGAGATAGATTTGCTTTGTCTGGATACTGTGTATTGTCTTGCATTTCCAATTAAAGAGTACATTCAATACTTCCTAGTTCTTTGTATATTCCCAAACTTAATGGTTTGCAACTTACTGCAGAGATGATAAGTTTACAAGATAACTAATACTATTACTGTCAACCTATCAACCCGTCATAGGTTACATGATCATTGGAAGTGACGTCAAGCTTAACAGCCCCTCATCCCTGATTGGACAAGCTTTGTCAGAGATCCTCCAGAACCCAGAACGTGCAAGAGATGCCTTAAGAGTTTTATTACATCTGGTAAGGGTGACACTAATTGTATTAATTATAAAAACAAGAATAAAACATCAGAATAAACACCATAGAAATATATATTTTAATATATAAACAGAAAGACGTGCCCTGAACAATTATAGATCAGTAATTACTTGTTTGCATTGTGTATTTACACATTTTTTATTTTGCTTTAGAACTCCACTTTTTAAGTGTATTATGTGTAAATTACTATATAAGAATTACTGTTTGGTAGTATAGGCTACCCACAAGTGAAAGTGCCAACTGGTTTATGTATATACACAAGCATAATAAAGCAATGGTTCCAGTAACAAGGGAAATCCTAAAAAAATATCATAAATTAGAGTATTGAACACACATATTCTGCTATGATATTCATTTGTTTCATTAACATCATAAACTGCATATCAGGTAAAAGACTCCTGACAATAAAAAAGATTATTGAAATAATTAAATTACTGGACAGATATCAGATACTGTAGCAATTCCTACTCTTATACTGGATTTTTGGTGAAATCCTCCTTTGAAAAGATATTGGATTAATTGCCCGAAATAATATGAAATAAAATCTTTCATATTAATTTCTCAGGACCCTTTAAAGCATGTTTTTTGAAACAGGATTAAAACTATTTTAAGATGTATAAATGTTCATGACTTAGAGTATGCTGAGAAAAGGCAAGTAAATGTTCCCATTCAGCCGCAAGCAGCAACACTGACACTGTGCCAGATTACAAATGGAGAGGTATTTAACACTCCCGCTCACGGGCTAACTCCACTAGAATTAAGGTTTTTCACACGTCGAGTAGTGCTAGTATTACAAGTTGAAAGTAAAAAGTTTTTGCTTGCATGGTAACCCGATGCGTGCAAAATGCCGAACATAAAATGTCGCAATTGCGTTAACGTATTCCCCAATAGAAGTCAAGAAACAAAAAAAGTGTGCAGGGGGAGAATTAACATCCAACTTGCACGCAAACCCTATCACATATTCTCAAGTACGCTAACTTGACATGAAAATAGGAATACATACACATATAAATACATTTGTACACACATATATATATATATATATATATATATATTTATATGTGTGTACAAATGTATTTATATGTGTATGTATTCCTATTTTCATGTCGGGTTAGCGTACTTGAGAATATATATATATATATATATATATATATATATGTATAAACACATACATATACATATTTAGATATGTATATGTATGTTTATTTATGTATCTCTATGTTAAAGCCCTTTGCCTGCCTTTTTTCCTAACACCTGATACCTGATATCTTTGAGCCCTTATAACTTTTTTTGTGTTATTATGAGTGTAACTGTACTTTGTAATTTATTTTGGATGTGTTTTGTGACACTTTTTTGTTTTGCGAAACAGTTAACCAGAGCTCTAAAGAACAAGCGCTATCCAAAATGCGTTAACTTCAATTGTGCTCAAGCAATCGTGTTTACTTTCAACTTGTAATACGAGCGCTACACCCAACGCATGCAAAACATCCGCGATAAACCCCTTTTCGCTCACGCGTACCTGTTGGCACTCCACTTGTAATCTGGCCCACTATAAGCAATGCGTAGACAGGTTGTGACTGGATCCATTTGTGCTCCAGGTTGAGAAGTCTTTGCAGCGGATTCAGAATGGACAGCGCAATTCTATGTACACTTCCCAGCAAAGCGTTGAAAATAAAGTTGGAGGAGTTCAGGGCTGGCAGTCATTGTTAACAGCTGTTGGATTCCGCCTTGATCCCCCTGCAAGTGGTCTTCCTGCAGCAGTTTTTTTCCCGACTTCTGATCCTGGTGACCGTCTACAACAGTGCAGTACAACCATACAGTCTCTGTTGGGTAAGTCTGCATGGCACGAAATGTCATTCTGTAGCTTTTTCCTTTCAAAACAAAAACCTTTTTGTTCTATTATCCTTTCCTTCTAACACTTAAAGGGACAGTCAACACCAAAATTGTTATTGTTTAAAAAAATAGATAACGCCTTTACTACCCATTCCCCAGCTTTATACAACCAACATTGTTATATTAATATACTTTATAACATTTAAACTTCTAAATATTTGCCTGTTTCTAAGCCACTACAGACAGCCTCTTAATCACATGCTTTTTTATTAGCTTTTCACAACAGGGACTGCTAGTTCATGTGGGCCATATAGACAACAATGTGCTCACGCCTGTGGTTGTGGATGACACTGCACTAATTGGCTAAAATGCAAGTCAATTGATAATAAATAAATAACCATGTGATCAGGGGGACTGTCAAAAAAATCTTAGATACAAAGGTAATCATAGTAACATAGTAGACAAGGTTGAAAAAAGACCGAAGTCCATCAAGTTCAACCTACACAAATCTAAAATATATACAAAAAGCTCCATTTAAGCTTAAATAATACCAATAAAAGGTGACCCATTTAATACTAGCAATCATATCCATGAATTTTGTTTATAGACAGAAATGTATCCAAATAATTTTTAAATGTATCTAGGGTATTGGCACTCACTACCTCCTTTGGTAATGAGTTCCACAATTTTATTGCTCTTACAGTGAAAAAACGTTTCCGTTGCAGGAGATTAAATCTCCTTTCCTCCAACCTTAAATTATGACCTCTGGTCACAAACAATTTTCTTGGAATAAACAGAGCTTCTGCCATCTCTGTATATGGCCCTTGAATATATTTATATAAAGTAATCATGTCACCGCTTAAGCGTTTTTTTTTCTAAAGAAAACAGACCCAGTTTGGCTAGCCTCTCCTCATAGGTTAAATTCTCCAATCCCCTTATTAGCTTTGTGGCCCTTCTCTGAACCTTTTCTAGTTCTGCAATATCTTTTTTTCCGATTGGTCCCCAGAACTGCACTCCATACTCAAGGTGAGGTCTTACCAGGGCTTTATATAGTGACAGAATTATGCTTTCCTCCCTTGAGTCAATGCCTCTTTTAATACATGCTAGTATCTTATTAGCCTTTGAAGCTGCTGCCTTGCATTGTGCACCCATCTTTAGCTTGTTATCTATTACTACCCCCAAATCCCTTTCCTACTGTGTTTGGCTAAGTCTTGTCCCATTTAAATAATACGTTGCCTGCTTATTTTTACTTCCAAAATGTAGAACCTTGCATTTTCCCGTATTCAATCTCGTTTTCCATTTACCTGCCCATACTTCTAACGAAAGTTCATCCTGCTCTGACCTAATGACCTTACTTAACTTAGTATCATCTGCAAAAATAGAGATGTCGCTATTTAATCCTAGCTCCAAGTTATTTATAAAAATATTAAAAAGAATAGGGCCCAGCACTGATCCCTGGGCTACTCCACTGATTAACTTTGTCCAATCTGAGAGGTTAAAAGTGTATTAATATAACTGTGTTGGTTATGCAAAACTCAGGAATGGGTAATAAAGGGATTATCTATCTTTGTAAACAATAACAATTTTGGAGTTGACTGTCCCTTTAATGAGAATTGGAACAGTGACAGCTTTTCTTGGAGATTGATCAGAGCTCAAAAATATTAGTTTTTGAAATCTAGCTGCCAGGAACTAGAAAATAAACCATTGGAAAACCACCTCACTTGGGTGCAGCAGGAGGTGCTGTGGTGACTTGGGACCCTAGATTTGTTTAACCCTAAGTTAGTTTCTCAGGGAACCATAGCGATTTTCATGGCAAGCCTTTTGGTTCTTTATTGGTGAATATTAATCACATGCTCTAATTTGTTCAGGAGTTTAAGAGAATTGCTTGTCGCAAGCTGAAAACAGCTGTTGAACCAATTGGCAGCTGCAGTAACATGACCCAGCCACTCATCAACTGTGTTCAAAGGCTTTATCTATGTGTTTAACCCCTTTATGGAGGTTAAACACATATAGCTCCAGGGTGAGTAGTGGAAAAAAGTTGCATACTCTAATGTATTTTTTTCACTACATTGTGCCTTTAATACAGTAGGCTGTGTTTGGATAGCCTCAACATATAATCGTAAAAAAGTTCCTATTTAAACAAATAAGTCTGGATGGGAAGGGGTTAAATAAGCTTGTGCACAAGATTGTACTCACAATCAGCAGCTACGTGCAATCTGACATCAGCGCCTGGTGCTGCTAAGTCGTGCAAATCTGTGTGTTTATAAAAGGCGGAAGTATCCTTTTTAACTCAATTTATATTTCTAAGTATGTATACAATAAAATGCTGGGATAATGTAATATATAATTGACTTTAAAGGGATATTAAACACTTGATACATTTTATAAGCATAGCATTGAGGTTATTCCCCCCCATGTTGAAATCTGTCTTTCCCTACATTCCTGTGCTGATGTGCATGAAATCTTTTTAGTGTTTAGTGTCCTTTTCATCTCCTTTAAGGGTTGTTTTTATCTTTTCATTAATGTTGTCTGGCACAATATACATTTCTGTGAATTTGCATCCATTACAAAGGCATTGCACATTGTATTATGTGTGATATATGTTCAAATACTAGCAGAAAAAACTCCAATTACGCTGTTAGTTTTAATTGGTTATTGAATGATAAAAATATTAATGAATGTATTGTTGTTCCAGGTTTGCCTCATTCTGCTCTGCAGGCTCTTTGTAAGCTTATTACTGCTTCAGAAACTGGAGAGCAACTTATTAATCGGGTAAGTGGTGCTTGCGTGTGTCATTCCCCCGGCAGAAATGTATCACATGAAAAAGCAAAGCACATGTAGGGCTTACCTGTAATACTCTCTTGGTGCTTTCAGTGTTTTTTTTACTACATTATGTGCTTTGTTTCCAAACTACTAGAGCCCCTACTAATACTATATGGTAAATCCATCATCTTCTGATTTATGAAATATATATATATATATATCATTTTATTTTATTTTTTATTTATTTTGTCATAATCTGCACTTATTACTAAATCCTTGAAGTAGAGCTTAGTCGTCAAATTTTAATAGATTTTTTTTAAATGGTTTTGCATCTCTGTTGTTAAAGGATTTTTTAACTTCATTGGACTACTTACACTCCTTTCAGGCATTTCCTAAATTGGCAGTAAAATAAATAAGTTTTTTCTAAAATGAATACAATAGTTTGTTTGCACCTCACATGCACAATAGCTTTACTAAAGAGCACAGCGAAGAGCTGCTGTATAGGGGATGGCCGTTCGTATCTACTTGACAACGATTAACCTAGAAATCTTTGGGAGTTTCCTTCCATAGGCTAAATGACTCTGGCTATACAGTATGTGACTGCCTCTGTTTTTACAAGTCCCCATCTAAACAATAATAAAAGCAAACAGGGGTGGGAGCCTGAAACTGCAAAAAGCAGGTTTTATAAATTGCTTATTTTTTTTACAAAATCATGTAAACATATTGGGGCCGATTTATCATTGGTCTGTCCGACATGATTCACTCAGCAGATCATGTCCAACAGACATCGATGAATGCCGACAGTATACGCTGTCAGCATTTATCATTGCACAAGCAGTTCTAGTGAACTGCTTGTGCAATGCTGCCCCCTGCAGATTTGCAGCCAATCGGCTGCTAGCAGGGGGTGTCAATCATGCTTATCTTATATCTGTTTGTAAACCAGGGCCCAGTACTTATAGAGAACACTAAAAAATTATCATTTTATTAGTTATCTCTTCTATACCTCACCAGGAGTGTAATTTATTCTTCTGGCTGTGCTTATATTGCCTGTCAAAGGCTAAATCAGCTATTTCAATTGCTGAAATAAGGGTAAATGAGCTACTTGTAAACAATGTAATACACTCTAGCAGGAAAAATGAATCACTGAGAAATAATTAAAGCTACATTTTGGGTAAACTGTCCCTTTAAGTAGCTGTAGTCTAAATTAACTGCTCAAACCAGCTTCAAAGCTACAGCATATTTGGGTTCTGTCTATTTATTTATTAATTATTATTATTATCTGCTATTTGTAGAGTACCATCAGAATTTGCTGCACTATAAACAAAGGTATAATATGCAAAGGTAGCATGTATAGGAGACAGGTGGTAGAGGGCCCTGCCAAGAGTTGCACTGTTGTAAATGAGCTCTTATGAAGGTGATCTATAAAACAGCTGGGCTTGTAGGCTTACATGCTAAACAGCTGGGCTTGTAGGCTTACATGCTAAACAGCTGGGCTTGTAGGCTTACATGCTAAGGGGGTTCAAGGGGATGACAAAAGGAAGATATGAACTGAGGTAAGAAAAGATTAGTGTATATTGTATGCACCCCTGAACAGTAGAGTCTCTAAGGAGCACTTGAAACTACAGGGGCCATTCTAGAGAAGTCCTGTAGATGGGAATGTGAAGAGGTAACATAAGAGGAGGAGAGAAAGTCATGAGCAGATCTAAGGGAACAGGAGAGTATCTGGAGACAAGGTCCAAGGTATAGAGGAGAGCAGTGTTATTGAGGGCCTTGCATGTTAGAGTCAGGATTTTGTGTTTTATTCTAATCTTCTGTGTAAAGTGGGCAATTTGCATTTCAGCACGCATTTAGCCTTGCAGCTCCCAAGTGGGACTTTAATGTATTTAACCACCTTTGAGCACCCAAAAGCACCCTCTAGAACTGTCCCTGGTTTAAATGTCCTTTAGTTCATAGTAATTAAAGATTAAACATGTTTATACTGTGTATGTGTGTGACTATGTATGTGCATATATATATATATATTTATATATATATCATCCTTTTATATAAGATATAAAAATAAATATTTTGGGAGGAATTATTCTGCACCTTCAAAATGATTCTTGTCTAGACTGTACAAGAGGATTTCACTAGACTATTAAGCAATCTATTCAAATCATTATTTCAATAAACTCAGTATACGTTATTTTAGGGCTATAGTATTTAAAGTGATTAAATTAAACTCCTTTTGGACATCTGTATTTTATTATTTTTAGCTAAAATGTAGAAGGTTCCAGGAGATACAGACATGTCAGTGATATTATCAGTGATCAAGGCAGACAGTAATGTAGACTTGTCATCGCCTAAATATAAATACTGATAAAGCAGATAATAGTCACATGATTACTAAGAAAAGAAACTTGTGTGACTATAATCTATTTGCCTTAGTAGCCTTAATATTCAGGTGACAAGTAATTTAGGTAATGACAATACAGAATATTACAACCAAAACCAGAAAGTTGCCTTTGCGTTACTAAATGTATTCATGATTGTGTTGACTGTGTTGTGCACTTTGAGAACAAAATTGAACAAATAATATATTCTACAAATGTTAAGACTTTCTGCTATTTCTGCTATTCCAGACCTTTTTTTTCTTGACAGAAGATTTAATAAGTTATTTAAACCAAGAGGGACAAGCAGAGTGTTTCTACAATTTATGTTGTTTGCTTCTGTCGACCGAGTCTGGAAACTTTGCCATTTCAATCTTTTTTTTATTCACGTCTCTCACACAGTTAATGCAAAATATATTCTACAAGAACATTCTTTTGTACTGAATGTGCATTCAAAAAGCAGGTTGCAATGTTTTAGTAATAGAGAGATCCAAGCCTTGAAAAGGAGAGACCCTATACCCAGTTGCAAACAATAAGTGATAGCAGTGAGTTTAGTTTCTTTATGAGCATAGGGTCTCCAGCAACCTTATATAGGGGCACAGTCAGAAGAAGAGGGGTGACTAATGCTGCCATTGCCAAAAACCTACTACTAAAATAATGAAGCATTCACTTGGGAAATGTCACAAGAGTGAGAAGGGCCAATGCCCCCTTGTACCCCCTATAGTTTATGAGTCATAGGTATTGATGCAGAATAGCTCCGATGCACACTGCAGTTATTTCTTATACAAATACATCTTGATGTTTATTTCAGACAATAGATACATTTTTATATTGTAAATTGCCTTTTGATGTTTGTGAACAATGGAACATGAAAAAAATATCCTAGAGCTACTTTGCTATTTATGTTTTCATTTCACTGTATTTAGCAGAATTCCTCCAGGGCAAGGGGCGAACAAAATGATCAGGAGCATCCCGTTAGCAAAAGCTATGATAATAATAATAATCATTTTATATATAGAAGAATTTTCTGAGTTCCTATCTGTAGCAACAAAGCAAGTGACATTAAACCAATAGAGAGCAGGGTTCTCCATAGTGTGACATCACATAGATCTTATAAGTGTTTGTTATATAGCCTCAAGGCAACACAGCAGTAACTTTGATAGCAAAAGTTGTGCTGTGAAAATGCAAGCGCCTCTGCAATTTAACACTTACTATTTTAAAGCAACGTTAGCTAAACCCACAGCTCTGGATTCCTTTGCTTGTTAGGGGGGATGGATGTTACTGTTAGTGAGAACATGGGAATGCATTGCAGTACATTTTTCCCTTAAAGGCTCCATTCTTCTAAGCATGAAATGAAGCCAGAAATAAGTGAAGAACAATTACCTTTATAGACTAGCTTAAACTTTTATGGCAGTGACCCTTGGGGAGAATTTAAAGGAATATGGAAGTCAAAAGTTCAGATCCCTGAGTTTATCAGGGTGCAGATTAGTATGTTCTGGGCACATACCTGCTTTTGCTAGATATGTGCATGGCGAAAAAATTCGGTTTGGTTCGATTCAGATTTTTTTTTATTTCGGTTTCTTATCGATTCGAATTCGGAAAAATTTGAATCAATTAGGTTCGGATTCGTTTCGGATTCGAATATATTCGGCTGGATTCGGTTTGATTTGGTTCGGAAATTCGGAATTTCGGTAAGTGTTAGGTGGGATTAGACTAGTATTATGTACCGTATATTAGGTGTAACCCATAGCAGAGTGATATAACCTAATATACTGTACAATACTAGTGTAATCCATGGCCATCCGAATCTACCGAATAAATCCGAATAAATCCGAACTAATTCGGATTTATTCGGTAGATACGGCACTATTTTAATTCGGAAATTCGGATCGATCCGAATCCCGAAATTTTACGAATTCGGCCGAATTTCCGAATCGATCCGAAACGAATCGCACATGTCTAGCTTTTGTTTTGCTTTTTCCATTTCTCCTAAGCGGCAGCTACCACATATTTCTATGCTAGGGCTATGTCCCTTTAACTTTCTTTTGTGCATGTTTCCCATTTTTATTTAGCTTGGTTTAAAGGGAATTAAAATGTGTTCCTTATGTGTGTATAGTAGATATGAGCAAATAAATATTACTCATTGAAAAGGTCTGCAAACTAAATAAATATTTGAAAAGCATTTAAATGGATATAAAACTCATAATTCAGATAGAGCATACAATTTAAAACAACTTTCCAATATATTTTATTATTACATTTTCTTGTTATCCTTTATGTTGTTATGTAAGCTCAGGAGTGTGAATGTGTCTGCAGGATTGTATAGCAACAGGTTCTAACAATGTTATATATCAGCAAGAGCACTAGAATCCAGCACTACTTCCTGAAATGTAGTGCTTCAGGCATGTGCACACTACCTACCTAGGTATCTCTTCCAGGAAGAATAACATGAGAACAAAACAAATTTGATAATATAAGTACATTTTAAACTTTTTTTTTTTTAAATTGTATTCTCTGTCTGAATTATGAAAGACAAAATTTGGGTTTCATGTCCCTTTAAATTATAATTTTATTAGTACAATTTGCATTGTTTGCAGTCCAGGACTGTACCCTAGTACACGCCTCTTTTTTTATCTGCTGTACTGTGGCATTTGAGAAAGCAATATAATTAGCACCTGCACTTATCAGACAATCACTGTGTATAATGTAGAAGGAGTAGGCTTCTGAAGTCTGGAGTATGCACTTGCAGGAATTGGGGGAGAAAAAAAAGGGGAACAAAATAATTAATAAAAGTATGTACATTTTGTATTATACATAATTAAACATTTTATGATGAATTAACTTGGGCTCTAGGCCCCTTTAACCTTTTTGTTCTTCCTACAATTGGATGCTAGAGGGAAAGATACAGGTCCACAAATCATACTGAAGAATTAAAAAACCCATCAAAAAAAAAAAAATTAGTATTACAAATATCTTTAATATTATTTATTTTTTTATCTGCTGAAAGAAAATGTAATGTTGTATAAAATGTCTTTCTTTATTCTGCCCACTTTTTCACTATTGTTTATTACTGAATTGTGTTTTTTACACAGTCCCTGGAGAGGCTGCAGCAATCCCCTCGCCTTATAACATTCCACATAATGATTATAGTATCAGTGCAAAAGCTTGTACTGTATAGATATTTCCTTTAAAGGGATATGAAAGCCAAAAATTTTATTTCATGATTTAGATAGAACATGTGGTTTTAAACAACTTACTAATTTACTTCTATTATCCATTTTTCTTTGTTCTCTTTGTATTTTTTGTTGAAAATCAGGGACATATACTTAAAAGTACCTGAAACCCAAAATTTTTCTTTCATTATTCAGATACAGAATACAATTTTAAACAACTTTCTAATTTACTTCTATTATCTAATCTGTTTCATTCTCTTGGTATAATTTGTTGAAGGAGCAGCAATGTACTACTAGTTTCTAACTGAACACATGGGTGAGCCAATCACATTCAATATATATATGCAGCCACCAATCAACAGCTAGAACCTAGTTTCTCTGCTGCTCCTGAACTTGCCTAGATAAAACTTTCAGCAAATGATAACAAGAGAAGGAAGCAAATTAAATAATAGAAGTAAATTGGAAAGTTGATTAAAATTGTATTCTCTATCTGAATCATGAAAGAAATGTTTTGGGTTTCATGTCCCTTTAAGAGCCGTACCATTTCTGGAGCACTATATGGCTGCAGTTTGGCAAGAATGTTATCCATTTACAAGAACACTAGATGGCAGCACTATTTACTCCCATGTAGTGCTCCAGATGGCCTACCTAGGTATCTCTAGAATATCATGGGAAGAAAGCAAATTTGATAATAGAAGTCAATTGGAATTTTTTTTTTAAATTGTATTCTCTGTCTGAATCACAAAATATAATTTTTGGGTTTCATATCCCTTTAATTGTCCTAAGGAAAAGAAAACAACACTGGAGATTTCCATGGTTTGTGTTACATGAGTGCAATTTTATTTTAACTTTTACTAACAAAAAGACTGAGTTAAATGCTTTTACAACATTTGTTTGTATGCAGATCTGAGATCTAAATGCTGTATTTGCTACTAGGCTGCGCATATATACAAATTACTTTAAAGGGGCATATACCACAAATATAATTCTCTAGTATTTTATTATTACACTGTAGTTTTCATATATCTATGTGTTTAACCCCTGCTCCAGAGCAGCATGCATTATTGCGACCTAGCTGAAAATCTGGTTAGCCAATGTCAAGTGTCATATGTGCATGTAAATCACCAGCTAGCTCCCAGTAGTGCATTTCTGCTTTACTCCTTACAGAGATGAAACACATAGTTAAATGCTAGCAATGGTATAATAAATAAATGCACTAAAACAGAGCGTTTTCTTTTTGCACTTGTATATCGCTTTAGTGTCCTTTTAAAGGGATACTAAACCCAATTGTTTTCTATCATGATTCAGATAGAGCATGCAATTTTAAGCAACTTTCTAATTAACAATTTTTGGTTCGGCACCTGGGTAGCGCTTGCTGATTGGTGGCTAAATGTAGCCACCAATCCGCAAGTGTTACCCAGGTTGCTGAACCAAAAATGGGACGGCTCCTAAGCTTACATTTCTGCTTTTTCAAATAAAGATAGCAAGAGAACAAAGAAAAAATGATACTAGGAGCAAATTAGAAAGTTGTTTAAAATTGCTGCTTTAACTGAATCGTGAAAGAAAAAATGTGGGTTTAGTGTCCCTTTAAGTCCCAACACCCTAAGGATGATATTGGGCAAATTCCCTTACATGGAGAGATATTTGCAAACTTGGTAATGGGAGAACCAAAGCCTTTCTGATACCTTTAAACTTTATAAACAGTATGACATTTTTTTCAACCCTATTGGAATCATTTAAAATGAGTGTCTATAAAAACAACCTTTTATTAACAAACCTCTGTAAACAAAGGAATTGCTAGGGCAATGAGATGATTGTAGATACAGTGCTTTCATCATCTACAAATCCTTTTCTGTTCCTGCATGGTGCTGTTTGCCAACATACTGCTGATATACCCTTTAACTGTATCTTTGCTTACTGATAAGTGAATGCATACAGCCAATTAACCCTTTGCTTGAGTTTTAAGGCTTTGTTTTCTCTTTTTTTTCTTTTTCCGCTGTAAACCTTTTCTCTGCTTCTAATCTGCTGACTGAAGGCTGTTAAAAATATGGTTGGAATGGTAAGTAGATAATAATAATAGTAAATTACCAATTACAATACAATGAAATGATATTATTCATATATTTGACAAATTCCGATAAACAGCAGATATTATATTCCACTAATAACAGATACGAAAAGGTGAAATAAAATAATAAGTATTTAAAAACAAAATCACTCCTTTTACCTTTATTTTAATAAAACTGGGGCCCATATAATCCATATGCAGCAAATTATTATGACTCAAACAGATGCAGTCAAAGGTGCCCCCAATGCACTGTAGACCTGGCACGTGCACTAAGTGCCAGTGATGCCTGCAGTACTAACTGCACAAGGGCTCCAACAGAGTTTATCCCGCAAATCTGTTTTATTGACAAGCATAGATATATTATTATTATTGAAATAAAGGACGTTTTTTAATATATATATATTTATACACACACAGTATATACACATATGTATTATTTCAATGTGGTGCAGATATGAATGAAATAAAAATCATGTCCCTTTAATTAATCTTTACATGAAATCCTTTCTAGAGTAATTACAGCTGTCATTATTTTTGACACTACTATGGCTCTTGAAAGCAAGCTTGCAGATTACTGCTGGCTAAACTCATGCTTTGCAATTAAATGCATTTCTGCTGTTGCATGATTGTACCAACCTAAATTCATTTTGCTGCGGCTTGGCAGTTGCACAACTTCACCCACTGCTGCACGATTGTTGTCACTTTAAATAATGCGCACACATAACACATCCATTTCCTGCTGCTTCCACCACAAAAGAGTTATATATAGAACTTAGATTATCTATACATTCTAAATCCTCAATGTCAAGACCTTGATCTTAGTGTCATTGTGTACCAAATGTACATGTTAGTTGAAGCGGGTCATTTTAGCACTACTGACCTGCAAGTGTGATTGGCTCACTGGCCATGACTGTTTAGTACCAGCAGTTCTCTGCCTCTCCCGGGCGGTACTTTAACTATGTGTTTAATCATTTCCAGGGGTTTAACTATAGACTTGCATGTTTCATAGTGCTAAAATACATGCTCTACTGAGCCAAAGCATGTACAGTCTGCTGTCAATGTCTTATTAAAGAGCTTGGGTATTTGCACCATACTAGAACACCTTAGTGGAAAAATAAACATATTATTAGCCAGTTAATTCTTAGCTGGTTGTTGCTTTTGTACCTGTATTGACTGCAATCTTGCATCCTTTATTTTAAAATATCTATACACATTTCATAACAGGTCTCTTTGAAAACTATCTTGTTGGAATTACAATGTATTGTGTACTAGGAATAAAAAGAAATATCTTTATAATTGGTTCTATGTTACAGAAACTATTTTCTATACATTTAAAAACATATTGGTTTGCAAACTTAAAAAAGTAAAGATCATAATAACTGTTATATCAGCACTAGTCAAATAATCACCACTTGCTCTTTCACAATCACAATTAGAATAAAAAAAATAGATGGTTTGTAATACCTTTACTATTTACATGTTGAAATAGTTAAAATAGCAATGCCTGAAAAACAGCTTTCTTTAATTAAAGTTATTTTCCAAAGCAATATCCTCAAATGCCCTTTAAAATAATGCAGTTGTTTTTGTTTTTAAACAAAAGAGGAAGACGTTCTAGAAAACAAAATGTTACAAATACATGAAGTGAAATAGATATTTCCCTAAGCAGCATGACAGATAAGCAAGAAAATATTTGTTTTCCCCCAAATGAAAAAGAAGCACAGTCATAATGATATACATGGCACAAACTTAAGCAGTGGTCCAATGTCAGATTATCTATCTGCTTTTGCCCAGTGCTGAAGGAAATCTGCTCACAAATTTGTGGTATTTTACCACAAAAGGGACCAAAGATGTAGAGGTGTTAGAGGAAACATCATATTTTTTTTCCATAAAACATAATTTACAAAAATGTCATATAGGTTGTTTAGAAAACAAACAAAATAATATTTTTAAACAAATGTTCTTGTTTCCATGCTGTAACATGACACACCTCTAAAAGACTTTTTTTTTTTAAAGAAAGTGACTGGAAACATCCTTAAAATGACAAATATTTTCTATTTCTGGTGTGCATTAATAGAAAATGTAATGATACAGAAACTGTTTATTTGCATATAGTAAACAGTATGTAGGAACTGTAGAAATCAATTTAATGTTAATTTAAATATGTTTCTGAACTAACCCACATTGTACTAACACATTTTTTCCCCTGCAGTTACATCAAGTCCTTGTACAGCTTCAATCAGGGGACAAAGAACACGACTTTGCATCTGCCCCCATCCAAGTGTCCATCAGTGTTCAGCTCTGGAGATTACCAGGATGTCATGAATTTCTGGCAGCTTTAGGTACAAAATATCTGCCTTATAACAGACTTTTCTGCCTGGTTCAATATGTGAATATATGTAGCTAAATCAAATGAACAAAACAGTTATTTCTACAAATAGCAAAAATCTAATGAGGAACAAGGAAGCCAGTTGAAGGGAGGAGAGGATAATCTGTGAAGAGCTAAATAAACGCATGCTAGTGCTGGGGTAAAGGCAGATATGCTGTGGTAAAGAAGAGGGGGATACCCAGAGAAAGTGGGGAAAGAGGCAACTAAACAAGGATAAAATGGAGACAGCTGGGTAAAAGGGTGAAAAAAAACTTTTTGGTGAGAACCAACTTCTCTAAGCACCCTTGGGAAACATACCAATATTTGTGTGTTGTCATCCAGCTATGTAACTTTACCTTTCTAAAACCAATTCAGGACCCCCAAAATGCAGTTTAGATATAGATCAATATCTTTTCCCATCATATCATCTAAAATTTGTTTAATTTAGTGCCACAACAAAAAGCTAAAATTTATCACTTAAAGGGATACTAAACCCAATTGTTTTTTTATTTCATGATTCAGATAGAGCATGCAATTTTAAGCAACTTTCTAATTTATTCCTATTATCAAATTATTATTTTTTTGCTGAACCAAAAATGGTCCGGCTCTTAAGCTTATATTCCTGCTTTTTCAAATAAAGATAATATGAGAACAAAGAAAAATGGAAAATAGGAGTAAATTAGAAATTTGCTTAAAATTGCATGCTGTGGGGCCGATTTATCAACTCTCTGTCCGACACGATCCAATCAGCAGATCATGTCCGACAGACATCGCTGTATGCAGAGAGCAAAATGCTCTCCGCATTCAGCATTGCACGAGCAGCTCTTGTGAACTGCTGGTGCAACGCCACCCCCTGCAGATTCTCAGCCAATCGGCCACTAGCAGGGGGTGTCAATCAACCCAATCGTATTCAATCGAGTGGATTTCCCGCGATGACTGTCCGCCTCCTCAGAGCAGGCGGACAGGTTATTGAGCAGCGGTGCTGCTTCATAACTGGTGTTTCTGGCAAACCTGAACGCTCGCCAGAAACACGGGCCTTCAAGCTCCATACGGAGCTTGATAAATAGGCCCCTCTATCTGAATCATGGAAGAAAAATTTGGGTTTAGTATCCCTTTAAATAATCTTCGCTTTTTCTTCTGGCTGGTTAGTTTGGTTTCAATACAACCAGGTTTACACATAAGTGCCCTGTATTTTGTGGGACATTCCTGAATTGGGACCTTAGTCCCACAATGCCAACCTTCTCTTTGAATATTCTACCTCCTTCTAGTACTAGAGATCATAGGATTATTGCTACCCATAAAATCCTAATTGAAGGTGGAAATGTGCTTGGGGTTATAAACAGGATTCACCCACTGAGAAGCCAGCTGCAGTTATCTCTGCACATCATGCAACTGTGGAAATACCTTCCCTTTAATCCTTCACAAGCCTTACACTTATATGGCAACACCAACTTATGCCCCACCTTCAAGACACAGATACATTTAGCACCACCCACATTTGCTGTTAAGCTCGACCAATTAAAAACAGCCCCAGATGTACAATATAAAATGTTGGCAAGTGTGCATTCTCCCAAAGACAAAATTAAACTTTCATAGATTTAGATAGAGCATGCAATTTTAAGAGCCTTTTAAAATGTAATTCTACCATTACATTTACTACATTCTCTTCTTATAATTTGTTTAATTTGTTAGAAGCATACCCAGGTATGCATTGATACTCTGTATGTTTTTGCAGAGGCTAAACACATAGGGCCAATTATCTAACATTCACCAGACCACATGTAAAAACCACACTAACATGCATGGGCTGCCCTCAGTAGATTAAAAATAAATAAATAAATAGACTGTCCCTGAGAGATGCTTCTCATAAAAACTAATGGGGCTTGCTGAAAAAGGACATTTTGCTGGGGAGAGCAAAGTTAGCAGGGAACACGTTAAAAAAATCAAATACTGCAGCCAATACAAATCAAACTACCCTGTTTTTAATGTACAGTAGAATAAACTAAGTTTTTTTTAAAAGTATGAATTTCACAGCATGCACAATGTAGTTTTGTTACTATTTGTATTGTGTGCACTTAATGTATTTTTTCCTGTATAATTTCAATAATAATTGTCATTTTTCCATAAAATAATTTGCAGAACAATTTGGATACTAATTTCAAAATGTTATTAAACAATACATGTTATCACTGCATGTTTTCATTTCAATATTTCATTTATTAGTTTCATGAGAATTTTAAATGATGGGTTTATTTTTTGAGCCCTATTGTAATGTAATGTATGCACCCCTTCACTTAAATACAGGAAACACCCCTTTGTGAGACACATCGCTCTCAAGGTAAAAAATTGCCTATTGAAAATTCCACCAGTGGCTTCACAGTACTGGTGAGATTTATTCCAGAATCATGCAAGCCCAGAGATCTTTAGATAATTGGGGCCATAGTTCTATGCATTCAACAGTGCAATAATAAAATGTGCTAACTCATTAGAGCATCTTGTTTTTGAAACATTATGGGGTCGATTTATTAAAGCCTTCGGCAGGCTTAGCCCCGCCCCTACGACTGCAGGTTCTCACAGGAGAACCTGCAGTCTGTATTTAATAAGCAGCGGTCATGAGACCGCTGCTTCCCTAACCTCTCTTAGGTGGCTCCTGCCCGCGCGTGATTGGCTGTGCGCGGGCAGGGGGCGAGATTGCACGCAAGTGCAAAATAGCGCTTGTGTGCAATGCTTAATTCCGGCATCGGAATTCAGTCCGCCAGAGGTGAGCTGCGGTGGAAAGGGGCGCGTATGTGTGCCCCTGTCTGCCGCAGCTTGATAAATCGACCACTATGTCCCTTTAAAATCATTATAGGTTTTCTATAACAAACAAGAAAAATCAATACATTTCATACTTTCTTAACTCTGCTTTTAGTGCCATATCATGTTTACTTCTACTCGCACTGACATGCAGGTGTTTTGTTACTATGTTTATGTTCAGGTTTTGACCTATGTGAAGTGGGCCAGGAAGAAGTAATATTGAAAACTGGGAAACAAGCCAACAAGAGGACAATGCAGTTTGCCCTTCAGTCACTTTTAGCACTTTTTGGTATGTATTTTACTTTAAAAAAGGCCATTTTCCAAATCCTTGATTAATTGTTTTGATCTGTAATAAATATTTAAGCTGTCATAACAAAATAAACCACCGTTGTGGATAATGTTGGTCCTTGCAGCAGCCCATTGAGGTTGGGATTTGTGCACAAGTTTCTTTTAATTTTTCTTTGCAATAGATAAACAGCCATGGCTCTTTGTATGTTGTCAGCATGGGCAAACTTGCTTTCCGTTTAATAAGTGTATAAACTGCTGCAATCATTTGCTCAGTGAATTATAATTTAAGGACCATAAAACCCATGTTCTTTCATGATTCAGATAGAACATACAGTTTTAAACAACTTTACAGTTTACTTCTATTATCTAATTTGCTTCATTCTCTTGGTATCATTTGTTGAAAAGCATACCTAGGTAGGCTCAGGAGCTGTGAACTAGATGCTGATTTGTAGCTGCACATATATACTTTGTGTTATTGGCTTATCAATGTGTTCAGCTAGCTCCCAGTAGTGCATTGCTGCTCCATCAATAAAGGATATCACAAGAATGAAGGCAAATTGATAAGTAAACTGAAAAGTTGTTTAAAATTATATGATCTATCTGAATCATGAAAGAAAAAAATCTGTTTATTACAAATTCAATAGTTTCTCACTAACAAATTCATCATTTTCAACAACAAAAAATATACAACAAATAAAGTTGTATACTGTTACATCAACATCTGAGAAAAAAAAATGAATTGCATTGATAAAGAATGATTTATTAACTTACTTTTTTTTAATGTCAGATTCTACAGAGCTTCCAAAACGCCTTAGTCTTGACAGTTCATCATCCCTTGAATCTCTAGCTTCAGCTCAGTCAATCTCAAACCCAGTGTCTCAAGGGTATCATGGTCATCTTTTCTCACCCACTTGTCCTGATGGAATGGCTTCAGATGCCATATCGGTGTACAGTTTGAGTTCAATTGCATCATCAATGAGTTTTGTTTCAAAAGCAGACTGCCTTGCAGAAGGAGAGCACAGATTACGCCAAGACCATGACAGACCAAAAAATATTTATCCTCTTAGACCTTGCATGGGGAGAGGTCAGTCCTCACCACAGACAAACAAAGAGGAGCAACAAGAAGAATATGATGGGTTTTCCATCATCAGCAATGAACCGCTACTGTGCTACACAGAGAACACAGATCCAAAATTAAAACAGGATAATATGCATGAAACAATTAAAGTATCTGTAAATCCAAAGGGCAGTATAAGCACACCAAATTCTCCTGTGAAACTGTCTCTAATTCCAAGTCCAAATTCACCATTTCAAAAAGTTGGAAAAGTATCAAGTTCAGATACTGGGGAATCAGATCAGTCTAGTACTGAAACTGATAGCACAGTGAAGTCACAAGAAGAAAACAACCCAAAGCTGAATCCAGAAGAGCTTGCTCAAAAAATTTTGGAGGAAACTCAAAGCCACTTGATTGCAGTTGAACGTCTTCAGAGGAGCGGCAGCCTTATAAATAAGACAAGTAGTTCCCCTGATGGGGCTTCAACACCCACTGGAAGTTCTATGTTTAGATCCTCTGAAACAAGTGCTTTTAGTAGACCTGCTCAGAAAGGCATGCCCTCTCCAATAACCGTAAAACCAAAACCTCCCACGAGGAGCTCTTCTCTTCAAAAAGTGAGCTCAGGATATAACAGCCCAGCAAACTCAGAATCCTCATTAAAGGAAGGGACAGGTCTCCATAGTGGCCAGCCCTCTCCAAGTTCAGATTCTCCTCACTTCAAACTAAAATATCCTAGCTCACCATATAGTGCACACATATCAAGATCTCCTCAGAACATATCACCAAGCTCAGGACATCAGTCTCCAGCAGGAAGCACCTCATCTCCAGCTCTGTCCTATTCCTCCACCGGATCTGCTCGATCCAGCCCTGCCGATGCTCCAGACATTGATAAATTAAAGCTTGCTGCAATTGACGATAAAGTGAAAGCTATTCATAACCTGAAGATGTTTTGGACAAATGCACCTCAACATACTTCAGGTCCAATTAAAATATTGAGAGGAGCTCCAGGAACAATGACATCCAAGAAAGATGTACTTAGTTTGTTGAACCTGTCTCCAAGGCATAGTAAGAAAGAGGAAGCTGCAGATAACCTTGAACTAAAAGAATTATCTATCCAGCAAAAGAATGCTGATGGTGCACAGCAAAATCCTCCAAATGGACACAAACACTCGGAAAACATAAATGTAGCAAATGTGACTAATTCTGCACCGCCTAATAATATTCCAGGAAGTATACGCAACATAAAACTGACATCTGGCAATGGATATAAGTTCCTTTCACCTGGAAGATTTTTTCCTTCCTCAAAATGTTAAAATGTCTTTTTTATACCACTTTTACGCCTGTAATGCTATTTGTATGTAATATTGTTTATGTCCAATTGCCTTCATTAAGAAGAAAGACTAAAATATTACAAGTGAAGCAGTGGTTGTAATGGGTGTGTGTACACGTGTGTATCTAGTTGCCATTACCAACATACATTTGTTTTTGTTTCTTATCCTTTGTTTTTTTCTCTATAACAACAAATATATATATATATATATATATATATATATATATATATATATATATATATATATATTTGTTGTTATAGAGAAAAAAACAAACGATAAGAAACAAAAACAAAATCACTTTTAATTTTATTCCCCTTCAATAATTTACCTCAAACATTAAATGTAAAATATCAGTGAATTACTTTTACGTACTTTGTAGAACAATCGATTCTTTTCCCCACAAAATCCACCATAATAATAATACTGAATAATCATTATTTTGACATATATTAATGTTATTGTGTTCAAAAAAGGCACAAAATCTAGACACATTCATGCAAAACATTTATGTTTGTAAATCTTTTCTTAGAGAAGTCTTCTGTATGACTTTTCTCATGCACACAGCTCTGACATGCTCATATTGCTGAAAGTAATTGTTGGCACACCATGTATTCACAAGTATATGGTTTACCTGCATATGCTAAGACATCAGAACAAAATGTTTAATCCTTTCATTTATATCAAATATGATTAATCTATATAATGATAAATAATTATATTTGCTGGGGTTGAGCAGAACCTCTAGAACGTTTAACCATCTTATTCACTATCCTTTGGATACTTATAATTTCCACCCAAAGTCATCCCACTACAAAAATAGCTTTAAATGTAAAACATGACAAACTATAGACCTTAATCTTATCATTATTATCATCATCATCATCATTATTAATGCTACTTCTGAGAATTCAAATCATTAGAATTTTGAAACTGAATATAGTTTTAACATAATCAACTATTAAAATACATAATGGTTACTCGTAAGTTTTATGTTTAATATTCATTTCTGTATTTGGGGATTTGTGATGGCTACAATAAACAATAGTGCACTTTAAACTTGTATATAGTAACTATCAATGTCAGTATAGACAATCCATCATTTAGCTCCAGCACTCATTGTGAAAGAAATTTCTATAGATGCATTTTTGGGGAAAATTTCAAATTTTGCAATAATTATAGAGATTGAAATCTTAAAATAAGATTACAAGTGGAGCTAAAAAATATTAGCGCTACTGAGTGCTAACATCACTCAAGTTAAATCAATAGTGCTCCTTTTCTTGCACTAATATAACAAGTTGAAAGTAAAAAAATGTCACTTGTGTGAAAGCCTCAGGCTCGCTAACATCTGGTGGTTGGGTAGCATGGCTGCGCTAACTCCCTTTCCCCATAGACTTCTACAAAACCCTGTTCTGACTTTCGCTTGCCCCATAACCCAAAGATTTGCAAGGCCAAGTGCATTAAAGTCAAAGTGTATATAAGAAATACTTGAAATAGCATTGTTCTTTACAATATATATATATATATATATATATATATATAATATAGAAGTACCTGCTCATAAGAGGATATTAAATGTATAGTGATGGATTACCTGCCACATAAATACACAGGCAGGTAAACCAGTGCACGGAACCCACAAAATTAGTATTATATATATAAGAAATAATGTAGGTGGGTTAATCCAGCACCAAACTATTAATACACCTCTAGTAAATAGTTGAGAAGCTGTGTAAAAAAGCCACAATGAGCCACTGGATCTGAATCAAAGAAATACAATTTATTAAAAAATAAACAGACATTAAATGCTCAAATACATTCACCGTTGGTGAATTAACCTATATGTATTTGAGCATTTGATTTAATGTCTGTTTATTTTTGAATAAATTGTATTTCTTTGATTCAGATCCAGTGGCTCATTGTGGCTTTTTTACACAGCTTCTCAACTATTTACTAGAGGTGTATTAATAGTTTGGTGCTGGATTAACCCACCTGCATTATTTCTTATATAATATATATATATATATATATATATATATATATATATATATATATATATATATAAAACGTTCTCTTCTAAGTGAAGAACAATGCTATTTCAAGTATTTCTATTTTAAAAACAAAAAACATTCACATTGTTTTAAAGGGATATGGTATATGAAAGGGTGTTTTACTGGGAAGGGCACAAAGGTGTGTGTGTGTGTATATAAATAAATATATGTGTGTGTGCTCAAACATATGTGCATATACAAACACATATACACATACATATACAGTATATATAAATATATATATATATATATATATATATATATATATATGTATACACATACACAATTGAGCTCTTGTCTGTTAAATACTGTGATATATATATATATATATATATATATATATATATACATACATATCACTTTAAAATGTTTTAATACATTTATTTAAATGTTAATTAACGGAAGTATAAGGTCCATTAAAAGGGTGTCGGCCACATGAAACGTTCTCTGGTAATTCTGCTTTACTATGAACTTGTAAAATTAGATCTTAACAAGGTCCAGAGATATTAATAGTGCACCCTTGTAATCCAGGCCTAAATGTATATTACCATCTTGAATAAACCAACATTTTGTTGTCAGTCTTGCCGAGGTATCTCCTTTCCAACACAAACTTGTCCTTCAGCCATTGTGCATTACAAGAAGTACACAACTGATACTAATGTATTAGTTTAATATTACATTTAAACAGCGTTATTATTTTTCTTTCATTCAAAAACATAATTTTAATATATTTAAATGCTGCTCTTCCAAATATATAGTAGAATTTTGTTTTATTTAAGCTTCATTAAAGTATAATGTCCCTTTAACTTTGTACCTTTTCTAACTATATTACAAACATTTGAACGTTTCCTTCTGTGGTTTAAGGTTTATGGCTATTGTATTGGGTGTCTTGGACGAATGTGTGGAGGGTGATTCTAAACAACAAATTCTGCTTCCCTGAAATATTTTAGCCATAATCAGTTTACAGTATCACTTTTGTAATTGTACTTTGTAATTCTAATCTTAACACTACTGTTGTATCCACATATCCCTATGCAAAATTTCTGTCAGTGGAATTTGTTTGCAGAATTTTTTTCATGATGTAATTGGAAACCAAGAATATGTAAATAGTATTGTTAACAAAGCTGCATGCATGTTTTGTGAACTGAGCCCTTGACATACATCTGTGTTTGTGTATCAGTGGGTTTGATAGAGTACCATATAGAGAAATTCAGATGAACTTCACAGTTCAATAAGCACTGTGTTTAAATGAACATAAGAAAAAATTCTGTACCAATATGTTGTCCTCGGATTGGTCTCCTGTACCAGTGTTTCTGAATTATTTTGTAAATTAAAACTCTTTTTTCCGGACAGGACTAAACTTTTTATATATTATAAAAAATTTACCTTGTAAAAAGAATTTCATATTTTTTATTGAAATTGCAAAAAGGCATTTGGCCAATTTCTTTGTGATTTAAGTGTTTATTAAAGCATGGAATCTCTATATATAATGTGTCATATGCCAGCTAAATTGCTTAAATATGGTCGAAGCCATAAATGTCTTTTCTACGGTGCTGCGGTTTCCATACCTTACAGTATGAAATTAATATGACGATCCAAATAAAAGCAATTAAAGAAATTGGCATATCATTCTTTGAAAAATGACCATCTGTACTGTGAAATGCCTTACATCTTCTATTCTTACTTGATCCTTGACTACTTGATAAAAGTATATTTTCATAATTACTCAGCTACAAGTACATTTTTAAAATTCAAGGTAAGAGATCCAAAAAAATGTTGAAGTGGATAGTCATTCATCCTGACAAGACAGATACACAGACTAGTATGTTGTTAAAATTAACAATTTCCCATAGATTTAAACTCTGCAGCTGGTATAACAAATCCCATTAAGGGGAAACCAATTTTACAGTATTGTCTCTTTAAAACTGGTTTCCATATATATATATATATATATATATATATATATATATATATATATATATATATATATATATATATATATATATATATATATATAAGAAAAAGCAGGTTCGTGATAGCGGCGCAAAAATAGGTAATTGCTTTAAAGGAAAACCCTATTATAGGGAAATTTATTTAGCACTATGCTGCCCCAAATTACTTATTAGGGTTGTGGGATCCCCAAAAAACCCGCAACCCTAATAGACAAAATATTAGACCAAGGAATAGTAAAATGAAATGGGCGCTCAGTGTAGTAGACTAAAAATTACTATACAGGACAAGATCATTTCTGCAGGTGAGAAAGTGTTGTAGGTAGTGAAAACAAGGAGGTGCTGATAGAAGAAGAACAAAGGAGGAGTATTTGCAAACAAGCTCCCGGTAGTAGATATCCCCTGCACGACACTTACCTCATACGGATTGAGGTTAAGGAGAGTAAGTAGAATCCCCTGAGGGGATAGTGTGATTTGTAACACTGGGATCCCCCCTCCTTTTCTTCGGCTTCACTCTCAGTATCACCTATGGACTTTAACCTTATTGTATATTGCATGTTTTGACTCTGCATCGATATCCAACTTGTCACAACTTGGTGTTCTAAGTTCACTAGCACTAATATATTGTTTATTGTGACAGTTCCAATATATACATTGTACTTAAAACTGTATGATTAACTATCAACTGTGCACTAACGGAATGTTTGTACTGATTTCTATTTTTCCTTCTCATAATCAGTTCTGTGTATCTAATTATAGGTATCGTTTGATACATTGTGATACTGATATTGTATTGGTAACTATATTAGCACTAATACTGTTATTTTTATTTATATATTTATTTTTATTTCTAGCTAAGTACTTATAGTAATTTTTAGTCTACTACACTGAGCGCCCATTTCATTTTACTATTCCTTGGTCTAATATATATATATATATATATATATATATGTGTGTGTGTGTGTGTGTGTGGAGAGAGGAAAAATCTTACAGTTTAATCTATAGGTATATTGTTATTCGTAACACCTCCTATATAATCTCAGGAGAACTGGTGCAGACCCTTAAAAATAATTTTTTACAACTAAATGAAAAAGAGAAAAAAAAAATTAATTAAACCCTTTTTATAGATTAAGGAAATTCAGCACTCTTTTCATTTTGAACAATATTACATTTTATATATATACTTAATCACCCCTCATATACAAGTGAACTTCAATGTGAAAATCCCATACATAAGTAAACAATACCGTTGAAAAATTTAACCATATATTTCTACAAAATGTCATATCCCTTTAAAGCTATAACACAAATCTTTTTGGCTTAGATAGGATTGTCCATCCTGCTTAAACAAAATCAATGCTTAATATTCACAGAATAAGCTTTCTGGTTTGTTCCCAGAGTCAGTTCAACAACTAAAGTATAATATCACCGGATTGTCCATCCCGCATTAGATACAAGAACCAATTCTGTTTGCTTTTCAGGAGCCGACTCCTCAGCTCCCAAATTTATTCTCACTTAAAGATGAAACACAGGCTCCTTTAGCATCAAGATTATTATTATGCTATTTTAAGAGAGCACTTGACTTATGCTGGGCCATACAAAGCCTCCTGCTGCTGTAAAAATGACCGCGGTATAGAACCGCACTTTAGGTCCAACAGCACTTGTTAAACTCTGCTCCTCTTACCAGGTCTGTTGGTGTTGCTGCTGTTCCTTCACCGTTCGATTTGTCACCACTAAACACATAATGCACTTGCCATGGAAGCTATCCTACTCAGGGCTGTCTTTAACACAGGGCAAAAGGGGCAGCTGCCCAGGGCCCAGTCTCTGTTGAGGGGCCCAAGAGTCCTAAAATTTTTTTATTTTTTTTTATGGTTCATAGCAGACTGCTGATGTGACATGGGGAACACACACATTCAGTCCTAATACTGTCACAGTCAAAAGTACTCTGCTTATATATATATATATATATATATATATATTTTTTTTTTTTTAAAACTGTTCCAGATCGTGCCGGTGTCATGTGACATGCCAAGCTATTGCCATGTGCTGTTTTAGATGTGCACTGTGCAACACTGAATGCAAAGCCCTAACTCGGCATCCAGCCATTTCCACTGCATCAGAAAATGTCCTACTGGAGTTACCACTGTTACCAGGTAACTGCTCTGGTTGTGGGGATTGTTTCTGGGTAGGGCTGACTGTAGGCGCATGCAGCAGAAAGCTGGAGCGGCAGGCATGTGAGGATTTGAGTATCTGTGCAGCTGTATACACTGCTCTCTTCAGTCTTGAGGCTGTATGACTTGTCTCACACTGTATCCATGCAGCCTTGGGCAGACAGCATCCAGTCTACTGGTCCCCTTAGCCCTGCTCTTTCTGCTGTGGCCCTAAGATCAACTAACTGAAGTTTTCTAGGGGAACAGTGCTTTGTAGAAAGGTGTCAGTGGGAAAAATAAGTGAGTGCACACACGCCCCTCCCCATGCAGCATTGTCTAGTGCAGGGTGAGAGGGAACTTGTTCCTAGCAAAGAAGCGACATTTGCTGCTGTGGCTGATGTATAGGCCTCTAGTTATCAAAGTGTCTACTTACCTGCCTTCGCCGGCCCAATACGCCCGCCTAAGCTCGCCTACCATCGCTGCCGCGGACCTGAATAAGCTCGCCAAAGTTATCAAAAAAGCTGTCAAAAAGCCGCGCACCAAGTACGGGGTGATGATCAGCGGACTGTGATAGTTATCACTCATTCGATCTCGCTGCTCTTCGGCTTTTTCCCAGCTTTATTGATACCCCTGTCACTAAGCACCCACACAAAACTACACTGTTCTACCCCCTATACCGGCGCCGCCGGAGCCCCCCGCAACTAAATAACGTTATTAACCCCTAAACTGCCGCTCCTAGACCCCGCCGCAATTATAATAAATGTATTAACCCCTAAACTGCCGCTCCCGGAGCCCACCGCCACTCTAATAAAATTATTAATCCCTAACCCGCTGCTCCCGGACCCCGCCGCCCCTACATAATACCTATTAACCCCTATCCTGCCCCCCTATACCGCCGCCACCTATAATAAATTTATTAACCCCTATCCTGCCGATCCCGTACCCCGCCGCAACTAAATAAATTGTTTAACCCCTAAACCGCCGCTCCCGGACCCCGCCGCAACCTATATTAAACTTATTAACCCCTAATCTGCCCCCCCTACACCGTCGCCACCTATAATAAATTTATTAACCCCTATCCTGCCCCCCTATACTGCCACCATATATATTAAACTAATTAACCCCTAAACCTAAGTCTAACCCTAACACCCCCTAACTTTAATATTATTTTAATAAATCTAAATAAAATTACTATTATTAACTAAATTAATCCTATTTAAAACTAAATACTTACCTATAAAATAAACCCTAATATAGCTACAATATAACTAATAAATATATTGTAGCTATTTTAGGATTTATTTTTATTTTACAGGCAAATTTAAATTTATTTTAACTAGGCACAATAGCTATTAAATAGTTATTAACTATTTAATAGCTACCTAGTTAAAATAAAGACAAATTTACCTGTAAAATAAAAACTAACCTAAGTTACAATTACGCCTAACACTACACTATCATTAACTAAATTATTCCTATTTAAAACTAAATACTTACCTGTAAAATAAACCCTAAGATAGCTACAATGTAATTAATAATTACATTGTAGCTATTTTAGGATTTATATTTATTTTACAGGTAACTTTGTATTTATTTTAACTAGGTAGAATAGTAATTAAATAGTTATTAACTATTTAATAACTACCTAGCTAAAAGAAATACAAAATTACCTGTGAAATAAATCCTAACCTAAGTTGCAATTAAACCTGACACTACACTATCATTACATAAATTAAATTAATTATCTACAAATACCTACAATTAAATACAATTAAATAAACTAACTAAAGTGCAAAAAATAAAAAAAGCTAAGTTACAAAAAATAAAAAAATATTACAAGATTTTTAAGCTAATTACACCTAATCTAAGCCCCTAATAAAATAACAAAGCCCCCCAAAATAAAAAAAATGCCCTACCCTATTCTAAATTACGAAAGTTAACAGCTCTATTACCTTACCAGCCCTTAAAAAGGCCTTTTGCGGGGCATGCCCCAAAGAAATCAGCTCTTTTGCCTGTAAAAAAAAAACACAATACCACCCCCCAACATTACAACCCACCATCCACATACCCCTACTCTAACCCAAACCCCCATTAAATAAACCTAACACTACTCCCCTGAAGATCATCCTACCTTTAGCTGTCTTCAGCCAGCCGACCACCGATGGAACAGAAGAACAGAAGAGGACATCCGCAGCGGTCGAAGTCTTCATCCAAGGGGCGCTGAAGAGGTCTTCCATCCGATAGAAGTCTTCATCCAGGCGGCGTCTTCAATCTTCATCCATCCAGAGCGGAGCGGAGCCATCTTCAAAGCAGCCGACGCGGAGCCATCTTCATCCACCGACGCCTACTCGCCGAATGAATATTCCTTTAAGTGACGTCATCCAAGATGGCGTCCCTCGAATTCCGATTGGCTGATAGGATTCTATCAGCCAATCGGAATTAAGGTAGGAAAAATCTGATTGGCTGATCCAATCAGCCAATCAGATTGAGCTCGCATTCTATTGGCTGTTCCGATCAGCCAATAGAATGCAAGCTCAATCTGATTGGCTGATTGGATCAGCCAATCAGATTTTTCCTACCTTAATTCCGATTGGCTGATAGAATCCTATCAGCCAATCGGAATTTGAGGGACGCCATCTTGGATGACGTCACTTAAAGGAATATTCATTCGGCGAGTAGGCGTTGGTGGATGAAGATGGCTCCGCGTTGGCTGCTTTGAAGATGGCTCCGCTCCGGATGGATGAAGATTGAAGACGCCGCCTGGATGAAGACTTCTATCGGATGGAAGACCTCTTCAGCGCCCCTTGGATGAAGACTTCGACCGCTGCGGGTGTCCTCTTCTGTTCCATCGGTGGTCGGCTGGCTGAAGATGACTAAAGGTAGGATGATCTTCAGGGGGGTAGTGTTAGGTTTATTTAAGGGGGGTTTGGGTTAGAGTAGGGGTATGTGGGTGGTGGGTTGTAATGTTGGGGGGTGGTATTGTGTTTTTTTTTACAGGCAAAAGAGCTGATTTCTTTGGGGCATGCCCCGCAAAAGGCCCTTTTAAGGGCTGGTAAGGTAATAGAGCTGTTAACTTTCATAATTTAGAATTGAGTAGGGCATTTTTTTATTTTGGGGGGCTTTGTTATTTTATTAGGGGGCTTAGATTAGGTGTAATTAGCTTAAAAATCTTGTAATATTTTTTTAATTTTTGTAACTTAGTTTTTTTATTTTTTGTACTTTAGTTAGTTTATTTAACTGTATTTAATTGTAGGTATTTGTAGATAATTAATTTAATTTATTTAATGATAGTGTAGTGTTAGGTTTAATTGTAACTTAGGTTAGGATTTATTTTACAGGTAATTTTGTATTTCTTTTAGCTAGGTAGTTATTAAATAGTTAATAACTATTTAATTACTATTCTACCTAGTTAAAATAAATACAAAGTTACCTGTAAAATAAATATAAATCCTAAAATAGCTACAATGTAATTATTAATTACATTGTAGCTATCTTAGGGTTTATTTTACAGGTAAGTATTTAGTTTTAAATAGGAATAATTTAGTTAATGATAGTGTAGTGTTAGGTGTAATTGTAACTTAGGTTAGTTTTTATTTTACAGGTAAATTTGTCTTTATTTTAACTAGGTAGCTATTAAATAGTTAATAACTATTTAATAGCTATTGTGCCTAGTTAAAATAAATTTAAATTTGCCTGTAAAATAAAAATAAATCCTAAAATAGCTACAATATAATTATTAGTTATATTGTAGCTATATTAGGGTTTATTTTATAGGTAAGTATTTAGTTTTAAATAGGATTAATTTAGTTAATAATAGTAATTTTATTTAGATTTCTTAAAATAATATTTAAGTTAGGGGGGTGTTAGGGTTAGGGATAGACTTAGGTTTAGGGGTTAATTAGCGACGGTGTAGGGGGGCAGATTAGGGGTTAATAAGTTTAATATAGGTTGCGGCAGGGTCCGGGAGCGGCAGTTTAGGGGTTAAACAATTTATTTAGTTGCGGCTGGGTACGGGATCGGCAGGATAGGTGTTAATAATTTTATTATAGGTGGTGGCGGTATAGGGGGGCAGGATAGGGGTTAATAAATTTATTATAGGTGGCAACGGTGTAGGGGGGGCAGATTAGGGGTTAATACATTTAATATAGGTTGCGGCGGGGTCCGGGAGTGGCGGTTTAGGGGTTAAACAATTTATTTAGTTGCGGCGGGGTACGGGATCGGCAGGATAGGGGTTAATAAATTTATTATAGGTGGCGGCGGTATAGGGGGGGCAGGATAGAGGTTAATAGGTATTATGTAGGTGGCGGCGGGGTCCGGGAGCGGCGGTTTAGGGGTTAATAAGTTTATTAGAGTGGCGGTGGGCTCCGGGAGCGGCGGTTTAGGGGGTAATACATTTATTTAGTTACGGCGGTGTAGGGGGGGGGCAGATTAGGGGTGTTTAGACTAGGGGTATATGTTAGGGTGTTAGGTGCAGACGTTTCGCTATGAGAACATGAACTTTCGCTATGGTCAGACTCCCATTGATTCCTATGGGATCTGCCGCCTCCAGGGCGGCGGATTGAAAACCAGGTACGCTGGGTCGGAAAAGTGCCGAGGGTACCTGCTAGTCATTTGATTACTAGCAAAAGTAGTCAGATTGTGCCGAACTTGCGTTCGGAACATCTGGAGTGACGTAAGAATCGATCTGTGTCGGACTGAGTCCGGCGGATCAAAGCTTACGTCACTATATTCTACTTTTGCTGGTGTGTAGGGCTTGATAACTAAGGCGAATCAGCCTCGCCACAAATACGCTGCGGAATTCCAGCGTATTTGTGGTTGACGGCTTGATAACTAGTGGCCAATGTGTCATGCTGATACTTCACACATTAATGTAAGGTTTATTTTTATAGTTTTTATTTTCTCTCTGGCTCAGATTTTACAGCTTCCCATAGTAGTTCTGCTGTTCCAGTCAGTAAACTTATATTTGTCTGCACCTCCATGCTTCCTCCTCAGTCTTTACCTTGCTTTGCTCCTGTTGGCTGCCCTAAATCTCTTTAACCAGCTAACCTCACACCAGAATCACATTCAAAAGAATATTAAATGAATCCACAGTGGAGGAATTTATATATTTATTTACTTATTAGTACTGCTTAGGTCCAGTTTTACTAATTGCAATTTATTTCATTTTTTTAAAATGATTAGCCCATCAGTGGATGATATACCGCTGGGCTAATAATTAAAAAAAAAAATTGATTTAGTTGTTTTTTGGGATGTTGGGGTGGAGAGCAAAATTGCGTGGGGGGGCCCAAGAAATTTTTCGCCCAGGGTCCAGTCAATATTAAAGACGGCCCTGATCCTACTCCTCTCACAAACAGGCTCCTAGCAGCTGGTATGGTTAAAAGAAATGTACGCTTGCAGCAAAACTTTGCCCAGTGTAAATGTTCACAAACAGAAGCTCTTCAAAATGAGCTTGTAACTGTGATGAATAGCTCAGTTTAGCAGTCCATGCCAAAAGATAGTGTTAGTTTAAATAAGTTTCAACAAAGCCAACGCCATGTACATTTCACCCCTATAGAATAATCAAATGCAATTTTAAGCAACTTTCTAATTTACTCCTATTACCAATTGTTCTTTGTTCTCTTGCTATCATTATTTAAAAAGCAGGAATGTGATGCATAGGAGCCGGCCCATTTTTGGTTGAGAACCTGGGTTATGCTTGCTTATTGGTGGGTAAATGTAAGCCTCCAATAAGCAAGCGCTATCCATGGCGCTGAACCTAAAATGGGCTTGCTGCTAAGATTTACGTTCCTGCTTTTAAAATAAAGATAACAAGAGAACGAAGAAAAATTGATAATAGGAGTAAATTAGAAAGTTGCTTAAAATGTCATGCTTTATCTGAATCGCAAAAGAAAAAATTTGGGTTCAGTGTCCCTTTAATGGATATTCACCTAGTTATAAGATAATCTAATATACCAAACAAATCCTAACATATTAACCTGATGTTTGTTCAGAAAGATATATGCACTTTACCAGATTCTATTTTCTTTCTTTGTATCTGGTTTGTTAGACACTTTCCCTTAACCAATGTTAACCATTATATACATATTTACATACAAATTTCATTCTGCCTTTTCACACAAAACTTGCAAAGTCCATTTTATCGTTTAGAGCCAGAGGTCGTCTTGTCCTTAAGTTGAAGATCCACCTCGCCTCTTTCTCTGACAGGATTCTATCCACATTTCCTCCCCTACCATGGGGTCTCCTTTATCAATAGCCACAAACTTTAAGCTTGTTGCTTCACTGTTATGGAAAGAGGCATAGGGGCCTATTTATCAAAGGTCTTGCAGATCTGATCTGACAGTGCGGATCAGGTCCGCAAGACCTCACTGAATGCGGAGAGCAATACGCTCTCCGTATTCAGCATTGCACCAGCAGCTCACAAGAGCTGCTGGTACAACGCCGCCCCCTGCAGACTCGCGGCCAATCGGCCGCCAGCAGGGGGGTGTTAATCAACCCGATCGCACCCAATCAGGTCGATTTCCGGCGATTCCTGTCCGCCTCATCAGAACAGGTGGACAGGGTTATGGAGCAGTCGTCCTTGTGACCGCTGCTTCATAACTGCTGTTTCTGGCGAGTCTTCAGACTTGCCAGAAACACCGGCCCACAAACTCCATTCGGAGCTTTATAAATGGGCCACAAAGTGTCTTGCAAAATTTGTATCCCTTCTGTTTTTTTTACATCATCTCGATGCTCCTTGAGAAATCTTTTAGTTTTTCCAACATAAAATCTGGGACAGGAACAATGTAGCAAATAAACTACCCCTGTTGAATCACAATTCATGAAGTATTTTGTATCATAAACTTTGTGTCCATTACCCTGGAACGTTTTACTCTTTTCCAAATATGGATAATACGCACATTTACCACAGGGGTGATTTCCTTTTATGCCCCTATCCTTTCCCCATGATGTAGGTATCAGAGCTATTAGGTCCTTTTTGGACACCAGAGACAGGAAATTTGAGAAACATACAGAGTTTGTAGCCCGGTTGCTGAGGTTCATTCTTGAGAACAATGTTTTTTCTTCCGATGGGAAGATATACAGGCAGATCAGAGGCACAGCTATGAGGGCAGTTTGTGCCCCAACATATGCATGTCTCCTCTTGGGAGCGTAGGAAATGTTCAATGTATTTGAGAAATATAGCTATGCCTTCAATCAGCATGTATTGCTGTGGGTCAGATATGTGGACGACATTCTGGTACTCTGGGATAGTCCAGAGGAGGTACTCAGAATGTTTGTCACTGACCTTAACAGCAATAAAAGAAATATCTGTCTAACTTTGGAAACAAGTCTGACAGAACTTAAATTTTTAGACATAAAAATAAGGACAGAGAATTATAGGAAACCAACAGCAACAAATAGCATTTTAGAGGTTTAGAGCTCACATCCGCCAGCTATGATAAAGGGAATTCCAGTAAGTCAGTTCCTAAAAATTTGGAGAAATTGCTCATCAACTACCAAATTCGAAAAACATGCAACGGATATGAAAGATAGATTCCAAAAAAGAGGATATTCAAATAGGTGTGTGAACAAAGCTCGGACTAGAGCAAGAAACACAAGAGATGATCTGCTTTATGGTGAAAAAGTTGCTAATAAACAGCATGCAATTAGATTCATAACTACTTATAATAATAAGTGGCAGAATCTAAGACAAATATTAAAAAAGAATTGGTACATTTTGCAATTGGATGAAAATATAGGGAAACAGTTGGAGAGATTCCCTTATTGACAGCTAGAAAAGCTCCATGTTTGAAAGATAAACTTGTTAGAAGTAGATTCACTAGGAGCCCCTCTATGTCAGACTGGCTTAGAAAGGATAGGGGCATAAAAGGAAGTCACCCCTGTGGCAAATGTGTGTATTGCCCATATATGGAAAAGAGTAAAACGTTCCAGGGTAATGGACACAAAGTTTATGATATAAAATACTTCATGAATTGTGATTCAACAGGGGTAGTTTATTTGCTACATTGTTCCTGCTCCAGATTTTATGTAGGAAAAACTAAAAGATTTTTAAAGGATAGGATACAGGAGCATCGAGATGATGTAACAAACAAAAGGGATACAAACATTGCAAGACACTTTATCTCTTTCCATAACAACAGTGAAGCAACAAGCTTAAAGTTTGTGGCTATTGATAAAGGAGACCCCCATGGTAGGGAAGGAAATGTGGATAGAATCCTGTCAGAGAAAGAGGTGAGGTGGATCTTCAACTTAAAGTGAAGGTCCATTTTGATGAAATAGTGCTTGGTTTTTAATAAACCTATTAAAAACAAGGGCACTTTAATTCATCAAAATTGACATTTCACTGTTTTCTTCAAAAACTTACCTTTTAATCCTGAATGCCGCTCCAGCGATTCCCTCGGCTGTCAGAAGTCTCTGCAGACATCAGAAATGACGAATCAGGCTTCCTCCAATCACAGCTTCCCCCGGGGGAATCTTGGCCTGATGTAACGCTGTGCTTGGAGGAAGCCGGATTCGTCATTTTGGACACGAAAAGACAGCTTGCGACAGGCGGAGGAAGTGCTGGAGCGGCTGCCAGGATTAAAAGGTAAGATTTTGAAGAAAACAGTAAAATGTCAATTTTGATGAATTAAAGTGCCCTTGTTTTTTATAGGTTTATTAAAAACCTGGCACTAATTCATCAAAATGGATCTTCACTTTAAGGACAAGACGTCCTCTGGGTCTAAACGATAAAATGGACTTTGCAAGTTTTGTGTGATAAGACAGAAAGAAATTAGTATGTAAATATGTATATATTGGTTAACATTGGTTAAGAAAAAGCGTCTAAAAAAAACAGATACAAAGAAACGGCTAGATTTGGAGTTTTGTCGGTAACGACCCGAAAAGCTAACGCCAGCTTTTTTCTGGCCGCACCATAAAAATAACTCTGGTATTGAGAGTCCACATAAAGGCTGCGTTAGGCTCCAAAAAAAGGAGCGTAGAGCATATTTAATGCAGCTTCAACTCTCGATACCAGAGTTGCTTACGCAAAAACGTGTTGGGGAAGATTCCCCCATAGGAAACAATGGGGCTGTTTGAGCTGAAAAAAAACCTAACACCTGCAAATAAGCCGCGTTCAGCTCCTAACGCAGCCCCATTGTTTGCTATGCGGAAACACTTCCTACGTCTGCACCTAACACTCTAACATGCACCCCGAGTCTAAACACCCCTAGCCTTACACTTATTAACCCCTAATCTGCCGCCCCCGCTATCGCTGACCCCTGCATATTATTATTAACCCCTAATCTGCCCCTCCGTAAACCGCCGCTACTTACATTATCCCTATGTACCCCTAATCTGCTGCCCTAACATCGCCGACCCCTATATTATATTTATTAACCCCTAATCTGCCCCCCACAACGTCGCCTCCACCTGCCTACACTTATTAACCCCTAATCTGCCGAGCGGACCTGAGCGCTACTATAATAAAGTTATTAACCCCTAATCCGCCTCACTAACCCTATAATAAATAGTATTAACCCCTAATCTGCCCTCCCTAACATCGCCGACACCTAACTTCAATTATTAACCCCTAATCTGCCGACTGGAGCTCACCGCTATTCTAATAAATGTATTAACCCCTAAAGCTAAGTCTAACCCTAACACCCCCCTAAGTTAAATATAATTTACATCTAACGAAATTAATTATCTCTTATTAAATAAATTATTCCTATTTAAAGCTAAATACTTACCTGTAAAATAAATCCTAATATAGCTACAATATAAATTATAATTACATTGTAGCTATTTTAGGATTAATATTTATTTTACAGGCAACTTTGTAATTATTTTAACCATGTACAATAGCTATTAAATAGTTAAGAACTATTTAATAGTTACCTAGTTAAAATAATTAGAAAATTACCTGTAAAATAAATCCTAACCTAAGTTAGAATTAAACCTAACACTATACTATCATTAAATTAATTAAATAAAAAACCTACAATTACCTACAATTAAACCTAACACTACACTATCAATAAATAAATTAAATACAATTCCTACAAATAACTACAATGAAATAAACTAACTAAAGTACAAAAAATAAAAAAGAACTAAGTTACAAAAAATAAAAAAATATTTACAAACATAAGAAAAATATTACAACAATTTTAAACTAATTACACCTACTCTAAGCCCCCTAATAAAATAACAAAGACCCCCAAAATAAAAAATGCCCTACCCTATTCTAAATTACTAAAGTTCAAAGCTCTTTTACCTTACCAGCCCTGAACAGGGCCCTATGCGGGGCATGCCCCAAGAAGTTCAGCTCTTTTGCCTGTAAAAAAAAACATACAATACCCCCCCAACATTACAACCCACCACCCACATACCCCTAATCTAACCCAAACCCCCCTTAAATAAACCTAACACTAAGCCCCTGAAGATCATCCTACCTTGTCTTCACCTCACCAGGTATCACCGATCCGTCCTGGCTCCAAAATCTTCATCCAACCCAAGCGGGGGCTGGCGATCCATCATCCGGTGGCTGAAGAGGTCCAGAAGAGGCTCCAAAGTCTTCATCCTATCCGGGAAGAAGAGGCGATCCGGACCGGCAACCATCTTGATCCAAGCGGCATCTTCTATCTTCATCCGATGACGACCGGCTCCATCCTGAAGACCTCCACCGCGGACCCATCTTCTTCCGGCGACGTCCAACTGAAGAATGACGGTTCCTTTAAGGGACGTCATCCAAGATGGCGTCCCTCGAATTCCGATTGGCTGATAGGATTCTATCAGCCAATCGGAATTAAGGTAGGAATATTCTGATTGGCTGATGGAATCAGCCAATCAGAATCAAGTTCAATCCGATTGGCTGATCCAATCAGCCAATCAGATTGAGCTTGCATTCTATTGGCTGTTCCGATCAGCCAATAGAATGCGAGCTCAATCTGATTGGCTGATTGGATCAGCCAATCGGATTGAACTTGATTCTGATTGGCTGATTCCATCAGCCAATCAGAATATTCCTACCTTAATTCCGATTGGCTGATAGAATCCTATCAGCCAATCGAAATTCGAGGGACGCCATCTTGGATGATGTCCCTTAAAGGAACCGTCATTCTTCAGTTGGACGTCGCCGGAAGAAGATGGGTCCGCGGTGGAGGTCTTCAGGATGGAGCCGGTCGTCATCGGATGAAGATAGAAGATGCCGCTTGGATCAAGATGGTTGCCGGTCCGGATCGCCTCTTCTTCCCGGATAGGATGAAGACTTTGGAGCCTCTTCTGGACCTCTTCAGCCACCGGATGATGGATCGCCAGCCCCCGCTTGGGTTGGATGAAGATTTTGGAGCCAGGACGGATCGGTGATACCTGGTGAGGTGAAGACAAGGTAGGATGATCTTCAGGGGTTTAGTGTTAGGTTTATTTAAGGGGGGTTTCGGTTAGATTAGGGGTATGTGGGTGGTGGCTTGTAATGTTGGGGGGGGGTATTGTATGTTTTTTTTTTACAGGCAAAAGAGCTGAACTTCTTGGGGCATGCCCCGCAAAGGGCCCTGTTCAGGGCTGGTAAGGTAAAAGAGCTTTGAACTTTAGTAATTTAGAATAGGGTAGGGCATTTTTTATTTTGGGGGTCTTTGTTATTTTATTAGGGGGCTTAGAGTAGGTGTAATTAGTTTAAAATTGTTGTAATATTTTTCTTATGTTTGTAAATATTTTTTTATTTTTTGTAACTTAGTTCTTTTTTATTTTTTGTACTTTAGTTAGTTTATTTCATTGTAGTTATTTGTAGATATTGTATTTAATTAATGTATTGATAGTGTAGTGTTAGGTTTAATTGTAGGTAATTATAGGTATTTTATTTAATTAATTTAATGATAGTATAGTGTTAGGTTTAATTGTAACTTAGGTTAGGATTTATTTTACAGGTAATTTTGTAATTATTTTAACTAGGTAGCTATTAAATAGTTCTTAACTATTTAATAGCTATTGTACCTGGTTAAAATAATTACAAAGTTGCCTGTAAAATAAATATTAATCCTAAAATAGCTACAATGTAATTATAATTTATATTGTAGCTATATTAGGATTTATTTTACAGGTAAGTATTTAGCTTTAAATAGGAATAATTTATTTAATAAGAGTTAATTTATTTCGTTAGATTAAAATTATATTTAATTTAGGGGGGTGTTAGTGTTAGGGTTAGACTTAGCTTTAGGGGTTAATACATTTATTAGAATAGCGGTGAGCTCCGGTCGGCAGATTAGGGGTTAATAATTGAAGTTAGGTGTCGGCGATGTTAGGGAGGGCAGATTAGGGGTTAATACTATTTATAATAGGGTTAGTGAGGCGGATTAGGGGTTAATAACTTTATTATAGTAGCGGTCGGTCCGCTTGGCAGATTAGGGGTTAATAAGTGTAGGCAGGTGGAGGCGACGTTGAGGGGGGCAGATTAGGGGTTAATAAATATAATATAGGGGTCGGCGGTGTTAGGGGCAGCAGATTAGGGGTACATAGCTATAATGTAGGTGGCGGCGCTTTGCGGTCGGCAGATTAGGGGTTAATTATTGTAGGTAGCTGGCGGCGTTGTTGTGGGGGGCAGATTAGGGGTTAATAAATATAATACAGGGGTCGGCGGTGTTAGGGGCAGCAGATTAGGGGTACATAAGTATAACGTAGGTGGCGGTCGGCAGATTAGGGGTTAAAAAAATTTAATCGAGTGGCAGCGATGTGGGGGGGCCTCGGTTTAGGGGTACATAGGTAGTTTATGGGTGTTAGTGTACTTTAGAGTACAGTAGTTAAGAGCTTTATGAACCGGCGTTAGCCCAAAAAGCTCTTAACTACTGACTTTTTTCTGCGGCTGGAGTTTTGTCGTTAGATTTCTAACGCTCACTTCAGACACGACTCTAAATACTGGAGTTAGAAAGATCCCATTGAAAAGATAGGATACGCAATTGACTTAAGGGGATCTGCGGTATGGAAATGTCGCGGCTGAAAAGTGAGCGTTAGACCCTTTTTTGAGTGACTCCAAATACCGGAGTTAGCGTAAAACCAGCGTTAGGAGCCTCTAACGCTGGTTTTCACGGCTAACGCCAAACTCCAAATCTAGCCGAAAGAAAATAGTAGAAACTGGTAAAATGCATATGCCTTTCAGAACCAAACATCAGGTTAATATGTTAAGATTAGTTTGGTATATTAGATAATTTGTAGGATTAAAGTGTAAAGCCTGTGGTGAGATCTAAAGTTTATTTGTTGTATAATATTATTAGGGACTAACATAGGTATTTATGTATCCATGTGATGAAAATATAAGTTTTATATAGGAACACTATTATTGTATAGAATTTTCTATGGCTAAGTGTAATTATGTTACTGAGAACTTTCTTTCTTTTTTCGTTTATTTTCTTTATTATTATTATATGTATGCTTGAAAAATCAATAAAAAATTGAAACCAAAAAAAAAAAAAAGATTAGTTTGGTATATTGGATTATCTTATAACTAGGTGAATATCCCTTTAAGTGAGATAACAGGTAATGAATTAAGAAGGTTGGCATTAAGGTGTATAAATAAGGAACACAGGTGTAATACAATACAGTCCTGATGAGGCCCCATTTGATTATTCTATAGGGGTGAAATGTACATGGCGTTGGCTTTGTTGAAACTTATTTAAACTAACACTATCTTTTGGCATGGACTGCTAAACTGAGCTATTCATCACAGTTACAAGCTCATTGTGAAGAGCTTCTGTTTGTGGACATTTACACTGGGCGAAGTTTTGCTGCAAGCATACATTTCTTTCAACCGTACCAGCTGCTAGGAGACACTACATCTGATTACAGTGAGCAGTGGTGTCACACACCCGGCGAGATCTGCCGACCATTTGGAGTGAGCCTGTTTGTGAGAGGAGTAGGATAGCTTCCATGGCAAGTGCGGTATGTGTCTGGGGGTGACAAATCTAACAATGAAGGAACAGCAGCAACACCAACAGACCCAGTAAGAGGAGCAGAGTTTAACAAGTGCTGTTGGACCTAAAGTGCGGTTCTGGACCGCGGTCATTTTTACAGCAGGAGGAGGCTTTGTATGGCCCAGCATGAGCAAAGTGCTCTCTTGAAACAGCATAATAATGGCTCTTGATGCTACTAGCGCCAGTGTTTCGTCTTTAAGTGAGAATAAATTTGGGAGCTGAGGAGTCGGCTCCTGAAAAGCAAACAGAATTGGTTCTTGTATCTAATACAGAATGGACAATCCGGTGATATTATACTTCAGTTGATGAACTAACTCTGGGAACAAACCAGAAAGCTTATTATGTGAATATTAAGCATTGATTTTGTTTAAGCAGGATGGACAATCCTATCTAAAACTATAACACAAATCTTTTTGGCTTAAAGGGATATAACATTTGTAGAAATATATTGGTTTTCAAAAGAAATTTTGCAACTGTATTGTTTACTGATGTATGGGCTCTTCACATTGGACTTCACTTGTATATGAGGGGTGATTAAGTATAAATATATAAAATGTAATATTGTTTAAAATTTAAAAGAGTGCTGAATTCCCTTACTCTATAAAAAGGGTATATTTTATATACAGGGCCGGATTTACATCTCAGGTGCCTGTAGGCACAAAAACCTGAAGTGGGAGGGAATTTAAAAATTACATACACGTTAAATTTTGACTTTCTTATCCCTTTGAGGATAATTGCAAGTACTAGTCGGCTTACACAATTAAAACAGATAGAGCATGCAATTTTCCAATTTACTTCTATTATTGCTTCATTCTTTTGTTATTCTTTGTTGAAGAGTAAGCCTAGGTAGGTTCATTACTACTTGGATCAAGCTGGTGATTGGTGTTTGCACACATATGCCTTTGGTTATTGGCTCACCTGATCTGTTCAGCTAGCTCCCAGTAGTGCATTGCTGCTGCTGAGGCTACCTAGGTTTACTTTTCAACAAAGGATACAAAGAGAATGAAGCAATTTTGATACAAGAATTCAATTAGAAAGGTGTTTAAAATTGCATGTACGATCTGAATAATGAGAGTTTAATTTTGACTTTACTGTCCCTTTAAAGGGACAGTCTAGTCCAAAATAAACTTTCATGATTCAGATAGGGCATGTCATTTTAAACAAATTTCCAATTTTCTTTTATCACCAATTTTGCTTTGTATTCTTAGTTGAAAGCTAAACCTAGGTAATTTCTTAGACCTTGAAGGTCGCCTTTTATATGAATGCATTTTAACAGTTTTTCACCACTAGAGGGTGTTAGTTCATGTGTGTCATATACTGTGGTTACACACGTGGAGTTACCTGGGAGTCAGCACTGATTGGCTAAAATGCAAGTCTGTCAAAAGAATTGAAATAAGGGGGCAGTTTGCAGAGGCTTAGATACAAGGTAATCACAGAGGTAAAAAGTGTATTAATATAACTGTGGTGGTTATGCAAAACTGGGAAATGAGTAATAAAGGGATTATCTTTCTTGTAAAACAACAAAAATTCTGGTGTTGACTGACCCTTTAACTACTATGATATTCTGGACATGCTTTTGTACCTACTTGAATATCCTTTCTTTCTCTCGGCTGAGAGTTTTTTTTTTTCTCCTTGTTGTCTTACATAAAACTTACTGACACCTGGGCCGCGATCCGATATACGGTGCAGGTTTCAGCGTAAGCGTGGAAACCTGCGCCGCCCGTAGTTTCAGCTCGCAACTCGAGCTATCTCATATACGGCGCCGTCAGATGCTAAAGTGCCGTAAGTCTGACAAACCAGCGATGTCCAGAAATCTGCGTAAGTACAAATTTCTGGAGTCGCCAGTGACTTACGGCACTTTAGAAACTGCCACCGCATAAATTCAAATCAGCCAATCGGATGCGAGCTACTTTAATTCTATTGGCTGATTTGAATAGCCAATAGAATAAGAGCTACTGTAATTCTATTGGCTATTCTAATCAGCCAATAGAATTACAGTAGCTCTTATTCTATTGGCTATTCAAATCAGCCAATAGAATTAAAGTAGCTCGCATCCGATTGGCTGATTTGAATTTGAAGGCTCAAATCAGCCAATAGGATTTCAAGGGACGCCATTTTTAATCGCGTCCCTTGAATTCCTATTCAGTGTACGGCGGCGATCGTATGAAGAGGATCCTCCACGCTCCGGCTCCGGTCTTCAGTTCCAGCGGTCTTCAGTTCCAGCATCGCCGGTCTTCAGTTCCAGATGGACAGTCCTCAGCTCCGCGGTCATCGGTCTTCAACTCCTCCACTCCGCGCCGGCTGGATCCTGGAAGAAGAAGATGTCGCCGCCTGGAAGAAGACTTCTCCGCCTGGAATAGGACCTTCTCCGCTGGTCTTCATGACAGGTAAGGAGCACTTGGGGGTTAGACTTAGTTTTTTTAAGGGGGGATTGGGTGGGTTAGAGTAGGGGTATGTGGGTGGTGGGTTGTAATGGGGGGGTTGTTGTTTTTTTTACAGGCAAAAGAGCTGATTACTTTGGGGCAATGCCCCACAAAAGACCCTTTTAAGGGCTGGTAATAGAGCTGTTGACTTTTGTAATTTAGATTAGGGTAGGGAAATGTTTTTATTTTGGGGGGCTTTGTTATTTTATTAGGGGGCTTAGAATAGGTGTAATTAGCTTAAAATTCTTGTGATCTTTTTTTATTTTTTGTAATTTAGTGTTTGTTTTTTTTGTAATTTAGTTTAGTGTATTTAATTGTATTTTAGTTTAGATATTTGTAGTTTATTTAATTTATTGATAGTGTAGGTGTATTTGTAACTTAGGTTAGGATTTATTTTACAGGTAAATTGGTAATTATTTTAACTAGGTAGCTATTAAATAGTTATTAACTATTTAATAGCTATTGTACCTAGTTAAAATAAATACCAAGTTACCTGTAAAATAAATATAAACCCTAAAATAGCTACAATGTAATTATTAATTATATTGTAGCTATCTTAGGGTTTATTTTAAAGGTAAATATTTAGTTTTAAATAGGAATAATTTAGTTAATATTATTAATATTATTTAGATTTATTTTAATAATAATTAAGTTAGTGGTGTTAGAGTTAGATAGGGTTAATATATATAATATAATAACTATATTAACTATATTAACCCTAATATAATTAGGGTTAATATATTTAATATAGGTGGCGGCGGTGTAGGGGGTCAGATTAGGGGTTAATATATTTAATATAGGTGGCGGCGGTGTAGGGGGATTAGATTAGGGGGTAATACATTTATTATAGGTGGCGGCGGTATAGGGGGATTTAGATTACAGGCAAAAGAGCTGATTACTTTGTGACAATGCCCTGCAAAAAGCCCTTTTAAGGGCTGGTAAAAGAGCTGATTACTTTGGGGCAATGCCCCGCAAAAAGCCCTTTTAAGGGCTGGCAATAGAGCTGGTTACTTTGGGGCAATGCAACGCAAAAAGCCCTTTTCAGGGCTATTTGTAGGGTTAGACTTAGGTTTAGTGGTAGGGAAATTTTAGTATTTTAGGGGTTAATTAATTTAATATAGGTGGCGGCGGTATAGGGGGATTATATTAGGGGTTAATTAATTTAATATAGGTGGCGGCGGTATAGGGGGATTAGATTAGGGGTTAATAAATTTAATATAGATGGCGGCGGTGTAGGGGGATTAGATTAGGGGTTAATAATTTTAATATAGGTGGCGGCGGTGTAGGGGGATTAGATTAGGGGTTAATATATTTAATATAGGTGGCGGCGGTGTAGGGGGATTTAGATTACAGGCAAAAGAGCTGATTACTTTGTGACAATGCCCCGCAAAAAGCCCTTTTAAGGGCTGGTAAAAGAGCTGATTACTTTGGGGCAATGCCCCGCAAAAGGACATTTTAAGGGCTGGTAATAGAGCTGGTTACTTTGGGGCAATGCCACTCAAAAAGCCCTTTTCAGGGCTATTTTTAATTTAGTTTAGGGTAGGGACAGTTTAGTATTTTAGGGGGTAATAAATTTATTATAGGTGGCGGCGGTGTAGGAGGAATAGATTAGGGGTTAATACATTTAATATAGGTGACGGCGGTGTAGGGGGATTAGATTAGGTGTTAATACATTTAAAATAGGTGGCGGCGGTGTAGGGGGATTAGATTGGGGGTAATATAGTTAAAATAGGTGGCGGCGGGGTAGGGGGATCACATTAGGGGTTAATAATTTTAATATAGATGGCGGCAGTGTAGGGGGATTACATTAGGGGTTAATAATTTTAATGTAGGTGGCGACCGTGTAGGGGGCCCACATTGGGGGGTTAGACATTTAATGTAGGTGGCGGCTGGGTCTGGGAGTGGCGGTTTAGGGGTTAAACACTTTATTAGGGATTGCAGCGGGGGATCGCGGTTGACAGGTAGATAGACATTGCGCATGCGTTAGGTGTGAGGTTTTATTTTGCAGCTAGTTTAGGGAGTTACGGTGCTCCGATACACAGCGTAAGGCTTACTACGCCTGCAATTTGTGGCGAGGTGAAAATGGAGTAAGATTTCTCCATTTTCGCAACGTAAGTCCTTACGCTGTATATTGGATACCAAACTGCGCTGGTTTGGTATACCTGTCTATGGGCCAAAAAACTACGGCCGAAGGCAGAAATATACGAGCGTAACTTCTATGTTACGCCGTATATGTGATACCAAACCAGAGCAAATTTTGGCGACGCCGGCTTTTGCGGGCGACGCTGCATATCGGATCGCGGCCCAGGTCTGTCAGGCCTATAACAGCCATTTTCTAGATCTTGTTAAAATTACTGAGATATCAAGATGAACCAAAACAAAAACAACATGCGGTAAACCTGAATAGTCTGAAGGTGCCTTCAGTTTTTATTTGATTATATCTGAAACTACAGTTTACTTAGTCATTTAAATTTACATTCCAGATCAATTATCAGACAACTTAGTTTTTACAATTCTGTATTAAAACCAAATATTCACTTGCAAAAGAGAAAACACAGGAAGACAAGCAAACAGAAGTGCATATTGGTTTAAATGCTATAGATTAATTATAACAAAAATATGAATTAAGGCAGCATGAAAAAATTGAAACTGTGCAGAATAACAAAAACATAAAAAAGAGTCAACAAAAGAAATGCCACCAAGAAATAAAAATTTCATTTGAAACACAAATTAATGTAACATTAAAGAGCCATAATAATGAAAATATTATACATTCTAATTTGTTATCCCCAGAGCACTGCCAGTCCTGAGCAGAAACTCACCCAATCAGTAGCCTTAAATGCACGGGTGAATTACACAACTACCACTTCTGATTGGATGAGCGTCAGTTTCCGTTTGGGACCAGCAGTGCTCTGCAGCTCCCAAGTGAATATTTAACCACAATGGGGTTAAACACAGACACCTAGGTTACGAGTTTTGCACTAAACAGGGTGCGAAACTAACGCCAAAAAGTTGCGTAATTTCACTCTCCATAGCGCTGCCATTACGAGTTACTGAAAAGCCTCCTTGTGCGTTGCATATGGTGGCGTTAAGCTCCATACCGCACAAAATCCAAGGGCTGATTTGACGTGCTCGTGCATGCTTTCCACCATAGACATCAATGGGGAGAGAGTTAGAAAAAAAAAAAACTAACACCTGAAGTGCGGAATGAAAAATCTCCATAACGCAACCCCATTGATGTCTATGGGGAAAAAAAAGTTACGTTTAAACCTAACACCCTAACATAAACCCCAAGTCTAAACACCCCTATTCTGCCGCTCCCCGTCATTGCCGCCACTATAATAAAGCTATTAACCCCTAATGTGCTGCTCTCTGAGATCGTCGCCACTATAATAAAGCTATTAACCCCTAAACCTCCGGCCTCCCACATTGCAGCCACTAAATAAACCTATTAACCCCTAAACCTTTGCCTCCCAAACCACCACCACTAAATAAATCTATTAACCCCTTAACCTCCGGCCTCCCACATTTCTGCAACTAAATAAACCTATTAACCCCTAAACCGCCAGCCCCCCACAACCCAAAACACTAAATTAAACTATTAAACCCCTAAACCTAACACCCCCCTAACTTTAAATTAAAATTACAATATAACTATTGTCACCTCACCCCTGTTGTTTCTCAGTGGTTTTGGGCTCCTCTGAGCAACCACAAACCCTGGAAGCTTTGGTTTGCTTGTCTTGTGAAAAGCTGGTGTATGACCAGGAAAACCCTCCTAGGCTGGATGGGCCCCTGGAACTCCCGGTCGGCCGCCTCACCACGGACACCCGCCTAACCCCTCTCAGGTTGTCCGGGCTCCTGGAACTCCCGGTCGGTCACAGGACAACAGGACACCCGCTAACTTTACCCCTGGTCGCTCCAGCAACCATGTGCCCCAGAGCTCCGCTCTTTTGGGGATTAGTAGCCCCTAGGGAGGACAAGAGGTGGGGGAATTACTGGAGGGGAGCTGCTTTGGGAACCGGGGGTTTTGGACACCCCTACCCCCATAACTTCAACGGGCTGTATCTCCGGTCCCCAATAACGAATCATGCCACGTTTTGGACTGCGGCATCTGTGGACCAAGAGCTTTCAAATGACAAACTGGAAGTGCCCCCAGGATCACCCCAAAACCACCACCACTGTGTCCTGGGATTCTGTAGGACTATGGTTGCTATGGAGACACCGGTCAGTCTGGAGGGGGGGGGAATGACGGGAAAACTGTGGCATTGCCTCCCTGTTTTATCAAGATGTGTGTGTGTATAAAAGATGTATGTTTTTCCCAATAAAGGCAGTTCTTATTTCACCTGAATGCTAGTCTGTCTAGTCATTTAGGTGGGCTCCTGCTAGAATCACTTCCCTGGGCTACATAGCAGCCTGTTCCAGGCAGAGGAAGGACCCTCAGGCAGAGCTACCCAGTCTGGGTAGCTGGAGTCTGCCACAGGGTGGGACCCTGAGTACTGGTGCTGTCGGGCATCAGGGGTGGCTACAGGCTGTGGTCACTTGCCAGCTACATAGCTGCAGTCGGTAGAGAGGAAGCAGGACCCGTTTGGCAGAGCTACCCAGTTGGGGTAGCCGGGGAATCCGTCAAAACTATATTTAAATAAATAAACTTACCTGTGAAATAAAAATAAACCTAAGTTTAAACTATAAATTAACCTAATATACAGTGGATATAAAAAGTCTACACATCCCTGTTAAAATGTCAGGTTTCTGTGATGTAAAAAAATGAGACAAAGATAAATCATTTCAGAACTTTTTCCACCTTTAATGTGACCTATAAACTGTATAACTCAATTGAAAAACAAACTGAAATGTTTTAGGTAGAGGGAAAAATAAAATAATATGGTTGCATAAGTGTGCATCTATCTCCATCCAGGCGGCGAGAAGTCTTCATCCATCGTGGGGGCGTCTTTTATCTTCATACCGGCAGCGCTGAGCGGCGAAGACATCCAGCGCGGAGAGTCCTCTTCATACGGTCCCCGCCATACACTGAAGCTTCAATGCAAGTCAGCCGTTTCAAAATGACGTACCTTGCATTTCTATTGGCTGATTTTTTAATTTAAATTCAAATCAGCCAATAGGATGAGAGCTACTCAAAATCCTATTGGCTGTTCAAATCAGCCAATAGGATTACCTTGCATTAAAGCTTCAGTGTATGGCACGGACCGTATGAAGAAGACGCTCCACGCTGGATGTCTTTGCCGCTGTGCGCCGCAGGGAAGAAGATAAAAAACGCCCCCGCGATGGATGAAGATGTTGCCGCCTGGATGGAGCTAGGTGTCCGGACTTCAGGAACCATGAGTAGATATTCTGGGGTTAGAAAAAGAGATAAATGACCTTTTAAGGGCAATGAAAAAGAGCTGAATGCCCTTTTAAGGGCAATGCCCATACAAATGCAATGGGTAGATTAGGTTATTTTTAGAGTTATTTTATTTGGGGGGGGGTGATTGGGTGGTGGGTTTTACTGTTGGGGGGACTTTGTATTTTTTTACAGGTAAAAGAGCTGTTTAACTTAGGGCAATGACCTACAAAACTCCCTTTTAAGGGCTATAGGTAGTTTATTGTAGGCTAGGGGGTGTTTTTATTTTTTATAAGGCTATGAGATTATTTGTAATTGTTTTTATTTTTTATAATTTCGTTTATTATTTTTTGTAAACTTAGTGGGGGGGTTTTCCGTAATTTAGTGTTTATTATTTTTTGTAATTATAGATTTTGTAATTTTTTTGGTATTATTAGGTTTTTTTAAATTTGTAATTTAGATTTTTAATTGGTAGTTTTTTTATTTTATTAGAATAGTTATGTTAGGTTAATTTATAGTTTAAAAACTTAGATTTATTTTCATTTCACAGGTAAGTTTTTATTTATTTAAATATAGTTATATTGTAATTATAATTTAAAGTTAGGGGGGTGTTAGGTTTAGGGGTTATTAGGTTTATTTAGTTGCGGAGATATGTTAGGCCAGAGGTTTAGGGGTTAATAACTTTATTATAGTGTTGGTGATGTTGGGAAGCGGCGGATTAGGAGTTAATAGCTTTATTATAGTGTCGGCGATGTCGGGGGTGGCAGATTAGGGGTTAATAAATATATTTAATAGTCGCGATGTGGGTAGGTGGCGGATTAGGGGTTAATAAGTTTAATATAGTGTTTGCGATACAAGAGGGCGGCGGTTTAGTGGTTAATAGGTAGTTTATGGGTGTTAGTGTACTTTGTAACATTTTAGTTATGAGTTCTGTGAAACATTTTTGTTACACAAAATCCATAACTACTGCTCTCAGATGGCGGTATGGATCGTGTCGATATAGGCTGTAACGCAAGCTTTTTAGCCAGACCGCACAACCTGTAATACCGGCGCTATGAAAATCCCACACAAAAACGTCATTTTTTAAGTGCGGAATGGACGTTGCGTTAGAGGCTGCCATTTACAGGCTGCCATTTTTTCAGAGTTAAAAGCCGTAACGCAAAACTCGTAATCTGTCTTAGTGTTGGGAGTCGCTAGTGTTAAAATTACAAGCTCTAATAAATTAATTGTGAGGTGGTATAAATAAATATTACAATGCACAATTTTCATTATGAAATGTGCTGCTTTTTTGTGCACATGCAAGAGCAACAGCTATATATTTTTTACTTTGTACGTCTTGTTTTACCCCACAGCCTTTATCTGCAATAGAGAAAGCAGTTCCATGAGCAGAGTCCCCAAACATATATGAAAAAAGGAGTTTTTAGTGCCATATTTCTGATAAAGATTTAAGCTCACCTGCCAGAGTCAAAGTCCTGCCTGAATGCATTTGAAAGGTGATGGGCATAAACTAAATTATATGTGCCCCCATACTTAGCTTGTCTCAGCAAATTATATAGAACATCAACAGCAAAAATAATAAATAAACCTACGTATATGTCCTGGGCACACATATTATTATTTATATATTATTTTAAAAATACAGACATATCAAATTCTTTATATATACCCATAGGCATAATGTATTCAAGTTTAAAAATAAAAGAAAAGTTCCTTCTTTTAATAATTTCTTCCTATTTCCCACTCTCCTGGGTTGTACTTGATTAATAATTTGAAATCTGAGCTGACTAGGGTTGCATCCTACTGCCAAAAAGTGTTATGCTACTGGAGACTTGATATTTGCACATTATTTGATTTATGTTCAACTATGATCTTGCATATTATGGGTAGTCTTACCAACATAGGCACACCCAAATGGGCATTTTTTTCATTTGATTTTTTTGCATTATACAGCTATAAAGAAGAAAAACATAATCAAAATTAAAACACAACAAAGTTAACCTATACATATAAAGTCTAAAACTGATAACAGTACATTAACTATAATATGCCAAAATAAACATTCTTACAAACTATTCCAGTATGTGAGTATGAGGACTGCACAGAAAGTGTTAACTCTGAGCACATTGCCATTAATGAGATACCATTTAAACAGCAAAAAAGAATAAGGTAAGTTGAAGTAAACTTTCTGCCTTCCTTGAAGCTCAATCCTGAACACTGTACAATGCATGCTGGCCCTTGATAAAACAGTTGACGAAACACGCTTCAGGCGTTTGCACTGCTTCTCTCTCCGCAGTAATTTGTAGTATTATGTATGTTTGCCTTAATTGGCACATAGCAAATAGCTCTTTTTAAATAGAAATGTAACTTTGATAGATCCTAAGTGTTGGGTATTCTTTAGGGCATAGCGGTATTGCTACACAAGTTAATTAAACCTGACTTAGCCTTGGCAATATCGTCATGATATAAATATAGGTGTTACTTACAATATTTAAGATAGTTTTAAGCACTACGGGCATTTGTTCAGGCAATAGATCTGGTTTTCACACAATTCGCTATATACAATCCCTTACCCCACTACTTTGCTAATCAGTTAAAATGATGAATATACCATACTGATTCAGGGTATTTAATCTGACAGTTAAGGTTCTTATGCTATTGATAAGAGTATATGTGGCTTATTAACAATGATATACAGATACCAATACGGTAATAATAGAGGTATATATTCAAGGTAACAATAGGTAATTTGGGTACCTGTATAGCTCTGTACCGTCCTAAGAGCACACAATACCCATTAATATTTAAGACCTAACTACACAGGTTATGTAAACCTTTCTGAACCAGTTTAGGTATTTGACATTTCTATATTTTTCTTAGCCTATTTGCACTTTATCTGATCGCTATTGACCATTTATTGATGACCCTCTGTCATCCCATGTACACACATACACTTATGGTTTATAATATTATTTTTAACCCATGTGGAAACTCTTGACTCTTTATGGCATAAATGTGCAAGTGCTGATAGAAGCTCGCTAATTGGAAACCTCCAAGTTTCACGTATATGATAAGTCCGCAGTACTGGTCATAGTGTAAAATTGGTCAGTTAAGATTTAGAGCTGACACAAGATACACATACTAAGTGTTTTTCCTTTTGGAATTAATTACAACACTAATGCTACATATGTTACCAGATCAGGATACTATGTGTGTACCACAAGAATCTCCAATCTCTTGTTTTAATTTGTACTGTCTAATAAAATGTTATATTATACTAATAAAAGTTATATTTTAATATGCTATGAGTCCTCCAAGCTCCTTCCCTATGATATGAATGTCTAGACTCTTAACATAAGTCTGCCATATGATACCTCTTTCCTTTCTCTCTAGTTTTTGTGATACTTTAACCCGGTATCCAGGCACTGCCCTACAGGGATACATAGGTTTACCCTGCTGGGATCCCATGTTCTGAGAGTCTAGCCTTTCCCACACCTTAAAGGGACAGTCTACACCAGAATTGTTATTGTTTTAAAAGGTAGATAATCCCTTTTTTATCCATTCCCCAGTTTTGCATAACCAACACAGTTATATTTATATATTTTTTACCTCTGTGATTATCTTGTATCTAAGCCTCTGCAAATTGCCCCTTTATTTCAGTTCTTTTGACAGACTTGAAGTTTAGCCAATCAGTGATAGCTCCCAGGTAACTTCATGTGCATGAGCACAGACTTATCTATATTAAAAACATGAACTAACACACTCTAGTGGTGAAAAACCTGTTAAAATGCATTCTTAGGAGGCGGCCTTCAAGGTCTAAGAAATTAGCATATGAACCTCCTAGGTTAAGCTTTCAACTAAGTATACCTATTGAACAAAGCAAAATTGGTGATAAAAGTAAATTGGGAAATTGTTTATTATTACATGCCCTATATGGGGCCCATTTATCAAAGGGCTTGCGGACCTGATCCGACACTGCGGATCAGGTCCGCAACACCTCGCTAAATGCGGAGAGCAATACGCTCTCCGCATTTAACATTGCACCAGCTGCTGACTCGCGGCCAATCGGCCGCCAGCAGGGAAGTGTCAATCAACCCGATCGTATTCGATCGGGTTGATTTCCGGCGATTTCTGTCCGCCTGCTCAGAGCAGGCGGACAGGGTTATGGAGCAGCGTTCTTTAGACCACTACTTCATAACTTGTGTTTCTGGCGAGTCATGAAAGTTTGTTTTGTACTAGACTGTCCCTTTAACTCCTCCATTATAGGGGAGTTATATAGTCTTAACTCAGTATGATCATTTTGACTGCATTCATTTCCCCAAGTCACGAGAGGTATTTGGCATTCCAAGATCTTAAAGGACACTGAACCCAATTTGTTTCTTTCATGATTCAGATAAAGCATGACATTTTAAGCAACTTTCTAATTTACTCATATAATCAAATTTTATTAATTCTCTTGGTATCTTTATTTGAAAAGCAAAAATGTTAGTTTAGATGCCGGTCCATTTTTGATGAACAACCTGGGTTGTTCTTGCTGATTGGTGGATTCATTTAACCGACCAATAAACAACTGATGTCCAGTGTCTGAACCAAAAAATAGCTTAGATGCCTTCTTTTTTAAATAAAGATAGCAAGAGAACGAAGAAAAATTGATAATAGGAGTAAATTAGAAAGTTGCTTAAAATTGCATGCTCTATCTGAATCACGAAAGAGAAAAATTGAGTTCAGTGTCCCAATATTGAGTTTGTGTTGGTTTTGAAATTCATATAATTTAGAGATAGAACATCCTGTATGTTTGGCGATATATAGACTCCTAGGTATTTAATCGCTTTAGTCTGGGTTCTAAAGTGAAGTTGTTGTGGGATGTTATCTAAAGTAGCTTTTGTTAGAGCAGTGTTTAGGAGTTTGATATGTTAATGCTAAAGTTTGAGTAGAGCCCGTATATGTGTAATGTGTTTACTAAAGAGGGATGCCCAGCGTGCTTTTATGCCACTCCCCTCATATTTACCATACTAAAACTATCACCCCCCTATGGAATATTAAATGTATTTGCCTTAAAAGGGATATGTAACCCCAACAAAAATATTTTGTGATTCAGACAGAGCATACCATTTAAAAAAAAAATGTTTCCAATGTCCCTTTATTATCAAATTCGCTTAGTTCTGGATCACTACATGGCAGGAAATAGTGCTGCTATCAGTGCTTCAGCAAATAGATAACATTCTTGCAAACCTGCTGCCATATAGTGCTCCAGAAATGGGCAGGCTCCTAAGCATATGTCTCTGCTTTTCAACAAACGATATTAAGAGAGAGAAAAAAATTGATAAAAGAAGTAAATTAAAAAGTTGTATAAATTTGCATGCTCTATCTGAATCATGAAACATCAATTTTAGGTTTCCTATCCCTTTAAAGTTATGAAACGTGGTAGAAAACAAAACTTTGCAAATATGCTTTCATGATCTATTTTGCCTGATTTTCCTAAAATTTTACTTTAAAAATAAAATGGAGTTTGACCTCTCACCCTAGAGCAGGAGTTTTTAATGCTGTTCTCAGGACTCCCTAACAGGCCAGATTTTTCAGAATTAATTTGGGTGAGAGCAAATTAGTAACCAGGCTTACTAATCAGCTGATTATTTCACATGATATCCTGAAAATCTGGCCTGTTCGGGAGTCCTGAGGAGTGATTTGAAAACTCCTGAACTAGAGAGACTGAGTGCGTTCCATTGGATTTAGAAGCCTGCCCTACTATATGCTGCACAGTGATTGCTTGATATCTACATCATCTTATTTATATTTGTCCACATATAAGGAGATAACTCTCAAGATGCTTTGCCCTGGACTATAAACCAATACAATTTTTTAAATAGTTTTAAAACATTTATTTTGCATCCAACTTTTTTAAAATCCATAAATAATAAAAATAAAAAAAAAACACCAAACTGTCACTTTAAAGAAGAACCCTTGTCACGGTCACCCAAGTCAATGCAAGTCTTCCTAGTAATTTACCTAACTTCAACCCAGGAGCCGAAAGTCTTAACCCTCCTCACACTCACACCCAAGACAAGGCTCCTTGTAGCCCCGTTGTAAAAACCATCACCCTAAAGAAATAAAACAAAGCCTATACTGGCTAAACATAGCACACTGAGAACCTTTCTTCACCAGTCTTTTCTGAAATAGAATATAAAAAAGAAAAACACCAAATCAAGTCTGTCTTAATTCTCAAAGGGATAGAAATATGAAAGAGTGCATTTAAGAATACAAACACAAATTTTTTACTGGTTTTCAGCTGCATATGCACATATGCCTCTTGCACAAGCATTCAAACACCACACCTTCCCCGAGAGCTGGCAGTGAAGACCATTTGTGCCACGCAAGCCACTGTTGACTGACACAGTGCCTGGGAGTAGGTGTCTAACTTTACTAGATATACAGAGTAACTACCCAGCAACACTGCTGCAAAACAAATTATGGTAGTTTATTGGCAGAATGCAGATCCAACAGGAGTTTCATTTTATTTTCAACAAAGGACACCAAGAGAAAAACAAGCAGTTTAGATAATACAAGTAAATTGGAAAGTTCTTTAAAATTGTATGTTCTATCTGAATCATGAAAGAAAAATTTGGAGTTTCAAGTTCCTTTAACTATATGTTTAACCCATTTGCAGTAGTTACACACCACATAGTTATTCAGACAACAGTGCAGTAAGGCACACACCTTACAGCATTTTCTTTTTTGCGTTTTATGTCCCATTAAGTGGAGAGAAAAAAAACCCCATTCAAAATATTAGGCTGTTATCAATACTGACCCTAAAAATAGCTTCTATGTGATGTTTTCATTCAAGGATATAAAAGTACAAAAGGAAAATACTCTAATATGCTATAGCATTTTATTATTGCGCTATTGCTGCACATAACGGTGTCTGACCCCTGCACCGAGCGCAAACACATGGCTAACATCACCTCCAGAGCAGATGGGGCCTAGCTGATCACTAGCCAATGTATGCTTTTCAACAAAGGACACCAAGAGAACAAAGCAGATTATAGCAGTAGGTTGAAAAGTCTCTTAAAAGCGGATTTCCAACTGAATCATGAAAATGTAATTCTTCATTTTTAGGTCTGTTTAATAATAAACGGCTAGGATTACGAGTTTTGCATTATGAGCAGCTCGGAACTAACTTGCAAGTTATTGCCACCGCTCACCTCCCTATAGCGCTTCTATTACAGGTTTTCATAAACCCGGCGTTAGCAGGCAATATTGCAGCATTGAGCAAAATTGAGCTCCATACCGCACTCCAATACCAGTGCAGCTGTGAGCTGGTTTTACGCGCTCGTGCACGATTTTCCCATAGACATGAATGGGGAGAGCCGGCTGAAAAAAAAAATAACATCTGCAATAAAGGAGCGTAAAGCTCTGTAATGCAGCCCCATTGATTCCTATGGGGAAACAAAATGTATGTTTAAACATACCACCCTAACATAAACCCTGAGTCTATACACCCCTAATCTGCCGCCCCCGACATCGCCGACACTTATTAACACCTAATCTGCCGCCCCCGACATCGCCGCCGACACCTACATTACACTTATTAACCCCTAATCTGTCACCCACAATGTCGCCGCCACCTACATTACAGTTGTTAACTCCTAATCTTCCGCCCCCAACATCGCCACCACTATACTAAATTTATTAAACCCTAACCCTAACACCACTAACTTGAATATAATGAAAATAAATCTAAATAAAATTACTATCATTAAGTAAATAATCCCTATTTAAAACTAAATACTTACCTATAAAATAAACCCTAAGCTAGCTACAATATAACTAATAGTTACATTGTAGCTATCTTAGGTTTTATTTTTATTTCACAGGCAAGTTTGTATTTATTTTAACTAGGTAGAATAGTTACTAAATAGTTATTATTTACTATTTACTAGCTACCTAGCTAAAATAAATACAAATTTACCAGTAAAATAAAACCTAACCTGAGTTACACTAACACCTAACCTTACACTACAATTAAAAAAATTACAAAAAAACCCCCACTAAATTACACAAAATAAAAAAGAAATGATCAAATATTTAAACTAATTACACCTAATCTAATAGCCCTATCAAAATAAAAAAGCCCCCCAAAAATAAAAAAACCCTAGCCTAAACTAAACTGCCAATAGCCCTTAAAAGGCCCTTTTGCAGGGCATTGCCCCAAAGAAATCAGCTCTTTTTCCTGTAAAAAAAAATACAAACAACAACCCAACAGTAAAACCCACCACCCACACAACAAAACCCCCCAAATAAAAACCTATCCTAAAAACCCTATCTCCCCATTGCCCTGAAAAGGGCATTTGGATGGGCATTGCCCTTAAAAGGGCATTTAGCTCTTTTTCAGCCCAAACCCTAATCTAAAAATAAAACCCACCCAATAAACCCTTAAAAAAAACTAACACTAACCACTGAAGATCCACTTACAGTTTTTGAAGACCGGACATCCATCCTCAACGAAGCGGCAGAAGTCTTCATCCAAGCGGCAAGAAGTCCTCAACAAAGCCGGGAGAAGTCTTCATCCAAGCGGGCTGAAGTCTTCATCCAGACGGAATCTTCTATCTTCATCCATCCGGCGCGGAGTGGCTCCATCTTCAAGACATCCGGCGCGGAGCATCCTCTTCTTTCCACGGTGACTGAAGAATGAAGGTTCCTTTAAGGGAAGTCATCCAAGATGGCGTCCCTTGAATTCCGATTGGCTGATAGAATTCTATCAGCCAATCGGAATTAAAAGGTGAAAAAAATCCTATTGGCTGATGCAATCAGCCAATAGCATTGAGCTTCAATCCTATTGGCTGATCCAATCAGCCAATAGGATTGAGCTCGCATTCTATTGGCTGGCTGGAACAGCCAATAGAGTGCGAGCTCAATCCTATTGGCTGCTTGGAACAGCCAATAGAATGCGAGCTCAATCCTATTGGCTGCTTGGAACAGCCAATAGAATGGGAGCTATTTGCAGTTTAGGCTAGGGGTTTTTTATTTTGGGGGGGCTTTTTTATTTTGATAGGGCTATTAGATTAGGTGTAATTAGTTTAAATATTTGATCATTTCTTTTTTCTTTTGTGTTTGTTTTTTTATAATTTAGTTAATTGTATTTAATTAATGTAATTTATTTAATTGTAGTGTAAGGTTAGGTGTTAGTGTAACTCAATGTTAGGTTTCATTTTACAGGTAAATTTGTATTTATTTTAGCTAGGTATCTAATAAATAGTTAATAACTATTTACTAACTAGTCTACCTAGTTAAAATAAATACAAACTTGCCTGTGGAATAAAAATGAAAACCTAAGATAAACCCCGAGTCTATACACCCCTAATCTGCCGCCCCCGACATCGCCGACACTTATTAACACCTAATCTGCCGCCCCCGACATCGCCGCCGACACCTACATTACACTTATTAACCCCTAATCTGCCGCCCACAATGTCGCCGCCACCTACATTACAGTTGTTAACTCCTAATCTTCCGCCCCCAACATCGCCGCCACTATACTACATTTATTAACCCCTAACCCTAACCCTAACACCACTAACTTGAATATAATGAAAATAAATCTAAATAAAATTACTATCATTAAGTAAATAATTCCTATTTAAAACTAAATACTTACCTATAAAATAAACCCTAAGCTAGCTACAATATAACTAATAGTTACATTGTAGCTATCTTAGGTTTTATTTTTATTTCACAGGCAAGTTTGTATTTATTTTAACTAGGTATAATAGTTACTAAATAGTTATTATGTACTATTTACTAGCTACCTAGCTAAAATAAATACAAATTTACCAGTAAAATAAAACCTAACCTGAGTTACACTAACACCTAACCTTACACTACAATTAAAAAAATTACAAAAAAACCCCCACTAAATTACACAAAATAAAAAAGAAATGATCAAATATTTAAACTAATTACACCTAATCTAATAGCCCTATCAAAATAAAAAAGCCCCCCCAAAAATAAAAAAAACCCTAGCCTAAACTAAACTGCCAATAGCCCTTAAAAGGCCCTTTTGCAGGGCATTGCCCCAAAGAAATCAGCTCTTTTTCCTGTAAAAAAAAAATACAAACAACAACCCAACAGTAAAACCCACCACCCACACAACAAAACCCCCCAAATAAAAACCTATCCTAAAAACCCTATCTCCCCATTGCCCTGAAAAGGGCATTTGGATGGGCATTGCCCTTAAAAGGGCATTTAGTTCTTTTTCAGCCCAAACCCTAATCTAAAAATAAAACCCACCCAATAAACCCTTAAAAAACCTAACACTAACCACTGAAGATCCACTTACAGTTTTTGAAGACCGGACATCCATCCTCAACGAAGCGGCAGAAGTCTTCATCCAAGCGGCAAGAAGTCCTCAACAAAGCCGGGAGAAGTCTTCATCCAAGCGGGCTGAAGTCTTCATCCAGACGGAATCTTCTATCTTCATCCATCCGGCGCAGAGTGGCTCCATCTTCAAGACATCCGGCGCGGAGCATCCTCTTCTTTCCACGGTGACTGAAGAATGAAGGTTCCTTTAAGGGAAGTCATCCAAGATGCCGTCCCTTTAATTCCGATTGGCTGATAGAATTCTATCAGCCAATCGGAATTAAAAGGTGAAAAAAATCCTATTGGCTGACGCAATCAGCCAATAGCATTGAGCTTCAATCCTATTGGCTGATCCAATCAGCCAATAGGATTGAGCTTCAATCCTATTGGCTGCTTGGAACAGCCAATAGAATGCGAGCTCAATCCTATTGGCTGCTTGGAACAGCCAATAGAATGCGAGCTATTCGCAGTTTAGGCTAGGGTTTTTTATTTTGGGGGGGCTTTTTTATTTTGATAGGGCTATTAGATTAGGTGTAATTAGTTTAAATATTTGATCATTTCTTTTTTCTTTTGTGTTTTTTTTTATAATTTAGTTAATTGTATTTAATTAATGTAATTTATTTAATTGTAGTGTAAGGTTAGGTGTTAGTGTAACTCAATGTTAGGTTTCATTTTACAGGTAAATTTGTATTTATTTTAGCTAGGTATCTAGTAAATAGTTAATAACTATTTACTAACTAGTCTACCTAGTTAAAATAAATACAAACTTGCCTGTGGAATAAAAATGAAAACCTAAGCTAGCTACAATGTAACTATTAGTTATATTGCAGCTAGCTTAGGTTTTATTCACAGGTAAGTATTTAGTTTTAAATAGGAATTATTTAGTTATTAATAGTAGGTTTTATTTAGATTTATTTTAATTACATTAAAATAGGGGATGTTAGGGGTTGGACTTAGGGTTAGGTTTAGGGGTTAATAACTTTAGTATAGTGGCGGCGATTTTGGGGGCAGCAGATTAGGGGTTAATAACAGTAATGTAGGTTGCGGCAATGTTAGGGACAGCAGATAAGGGGTTAATAATATTTAAGTAGTGTTTGCGATGCGGGAGTATGGCGGTTTAGGGGTTAATATGTTTATTATAGTTGAGGCGATGTCCGGAGCAGCAGATTCGGGGTTAATAATTGTATTATTTGCGATGCGGGAGGGCCTCGGTTTAGGGGTTAATAGGTAGTTTATGGGTGTTAGTGTACTTTTTAGCACTTTAGTTATGACTTTTATTTTACGGCGTTGTAGCATAAAACCCATAACTACTGACTTTCAGTTTACGGTATGGATCTTGACGGTATACCGCTCACTTTTTGGCCTCCCAGGCAGATTCGTAACACTGGCGCTATGGAAGTCCCATTGAAAAAGGACTTTTGGAAAGTTGCGGTAGTTACATTGCGCTACGGCCAAAAAAGTGTGCGGGACAGCTGTACCTGCCAAACTCATAATACCAGCGGTAGTGAAAAAGAGCCATAACGCTGCTTTTTCACTCATACTGCAAAACTCCTAATCTAGCTGAAAGTTTAGAATCGAAACAGAAGAAAAGAGCGCAACCACGACTCAAGGTAAAATGTTTATATTTCCACTTTGAGCATATAAATAAGTTGCACTTACAAGATATATAAAATAAAAGCGCCTTTAGAACAACACACAGTTTGCGGCATCCGGTTTCCACGCAGCTGATTCTGCTTTCACCAGTATATACCTATAGCGTGTGAAGTCCGTATACTGGTGAAAGCAGGATCAGCTGCGTGGAAACCGGATGCCGCAAACTGTGTGTTGTTCTAAAGGCGCTTTTATTTTATATATCTTGTAAGTGCAACTTATTTATATGCTCAAAGTGGAAATATAAACATTTTACCTTGAGTCGCGGTTGCGCTCTCTTTTCTTCTGTTTCCAGTGTCGTTGTTGACTGAACACTCCTTAGTGTTCAGTGAATTGTGAAGCAGCACCACGATCGTAAGAATACAGGAGAGAGTTCGTACCAAGTAGAAGCAAAGAGTTTCTGACGATAACTAGATCTACCATACTCCCTGCGTCATTAAGGTGATATGAAGTCAGTATAATCCTAACAATTGTTGGAACTATTTATTATTTCTTAGAATCGTAAAGATATTTATTTCTATCTCAAGGCTATTAATAATTGTTTTTTTTTATGGTATTAAGACATTGAATATGAAATAGAATATATATGCGAAATTCATACAATTTATCAGTAAAAGTGTTTTAAACAGTTTTATTTTGTGAAAGCCTATTATTAGAATTGTCGGTTAGCGCAGGTTTTTTGTAAATAGTGTTTCTGAAAGTTAAGAATGCATTTACTTTAGATATTTTGTCAATACATTTTTTCAGTAGCCATGAAGTAACAAAGTTGACTTAAAGGGACAGGATTTAGATAGCGTATACAATGTTAAACAACTTTAGAATTTCTATCTGTTATCAAATGTTCTTTTTTCTCTTGGCATCCTTTGTTGATAAGCATTCCAAGGTAGGCTTAGTAGCAGCAATGCCCTCCTGGGTGATTTTCATTGATTCACCCAATGTGTTCAGCTAGCTCCCAGTAGTGCAATGCTGCTCCTTCAACAAAGAATACCAATGGAATGAAGCAAATTTGCTAACTAAAGTAAATCAGAAAGTTGTTAAAAAATTTGATCTATCTGAAATATTGAATAAAAATGTTGGGTTTCATATTCCTTTAAAAGGAGTTTGGTTGCACAGAAATGCCATTACTGGTATTAAGAATTACTGTATACCATAAGCAAATCCATTTAGCTTTCAACAATTTTAGCTTCAACTGGAAATTGCATGAACTTATATTTATCTGAGCATTTTTAGGCTTCCTGTGAAAGAAAAACATGTTAGCCTCTGTTAACACTAGAGGGCAGCATTACACAATTATGTGTTGCTATGGAATTTTCCACAAAAATGATAAGCCTTTTTTAATTGACTTAAAACTTTACTTTCTTGAATTGTATATGTTATATGTTAAAGGGACATTTTAATGCAACATTTAAAAGTGCAAAATTGTTAGAGCATGCAATTTTGCTTAAGTACCCCTCTAAGAGTTTAACCCCTCAAATGGGTAAAAGCATAGATGGTCCAGAAGCTAAAACAAATTGCTACTCGCTTGCATATATATTGTAATGCAAGTGTCCATCCTTCACATACAGGAAACCTCCTTAAAGGGATATGAAACAATTTGTTTAATTGATGTAATACATTTAAAAAAACAAAAAACAAATAAGCAGTGGCTTATACTTACAAAGAGTTACAAAGTGTGTTATATTGAGGTATGAAGTCATTTTTACATTTATAACATATTGCTACTATTAACTGTATAATAAACACACTTGTATAGAGAACTATACTGGTTTATTAAGATTTAGAAATGTTACTTTTAAGAAGTAGCTGTTGCTTGGGTACAGGGATTAGGAAAGCATAGGATATTTGACTAGAACTACAGTCTACACCAGCATTTTTATTGTTTTAAAAGATAGATAATCCCTTTATTACCCATTCCCTAGTTTTGCATAACCCACACATAGTTACAAGATAATCACAGAGATAAAATGTGTATTATTATATCTAAGCCTCTGCAGATTGCCCCTTATTTCAGTTCTTTTAACAGACTTTTTAGCCAATCAGTGATGGCTCCCTGGAACTTCATGTGCATGAGCATAGTGTTATCTATTTGAAACACATAAACTAACACCCTCTAGTGGTGAAAAGCTGTCAAAATGCCCGAGAGAAGAGAAGGCTTAAAATTTAGCATATGAACCTCCTAGCTTGAGTCTTCAACTAAGAATACCAAGAGAACAAAGCAAAATTGGTGATGAAAGTAATTTGGAAAATTGTTTAAAATTACATTCTCTATCTGAATCATGAAAGTTTAGTTTGGACTAGACTGTCCCTTTAATCTTGTATAACTATATGCTTGTTGCAGAATTAACACCCCCCTCTGGGGCATATTTGGTCTTAAAGGGACAGTCTAGTTAAAATTAAACTTTCATAATATAGATAGGGCTTTAAAATTTAAACAACTTTCCAATTTACTTTTATCATCAAATTTGCTTTGTTCTCTTGGTATTCTTTTTTTAAAACTAAACCTAGGTAGGCTCATATGCCAATTTTTAAGCCCTTGAAGGCTGCCTCTTATCTCAGTGCATTGTGACAATTTTTCCACAGCTAGACAGTGCTAGTTTATGTGTGTCAAGTAGATAACATTGTGCTCACTCATGTACAGTTATCTATGAGTCAGTGCGGATTAGTGTGTATTAAAATAATAGTGTTGGCTATGCAGGGAATGGGTAATAAAGGGAATATTTATCTTTATAAAAAGAAAATATGGAGTAGACTGTCCTTTTAATAGAAATCATTGCAATACATATTTATTATTTAAAATTGATTTTATCTTGTATTTCTTTTTTGAAACAAAATTTGTGCAGTGTCCATTACTTCCCATAACAGCCCTAAAAGGAGGCTAGGGTCTCTACAAGGAAGTTTATCTAGCTTGATGTCAGAACTCTAGTGTAACATGAGCTGGCTTACTATTGAGTGAATAGACTAGATAAACAGGGAGTCAGATTTTCCCATGTTTAAAAGAGGCAAAATACAACCTAAAGTTGTAAACATGTCACGTCAGCTCTCTTAATCACCCTGAGGGCAGTGGCTACACTCAAAATTGCAAGAAAACAAGTTTGCTGGGGTTTTTTTACACATTCTGTTTCTGTTTACTTTAATTTTTTTATTTTTTTATTTAATTTTTTATTGAGGAAATTCAAAATACACATTGCAGTATACAGTACAATATAAACAGGCTACTTTCAAAACAGCTCTTGTAAGCCAGTACATATCATTTAAGACTCATGAGTGTATAAAATGTAGTATCACATAAAACCCATCCAGATAAAGCATAATTTCAAACATATAAAAAGGGATATTGTGTAATATTTCTATGACAACACCATCTTAATCTAAACCAATATTAAATCTTACTGGCACGAACAGCCTATATCTTCCTCATTTTTTCTTATATAGGAAGGGGGATTATATGGGCCGCTGAATTGTATCAAATATATAATAAAGAATGGAAAAATGCGAGGGAATCTGCGTTCCTTAGTTTACGTTAGTAAACAAATACTAAGGGAAAACCCTTAGGGGGGGATACGGAGCCAAACTACTTATGGGGTAAGATTAGTCAAGTGGAATTGTGAGGGTAGGGACTCTACAGCAGATACAAGTAACTTAGTATGTTCCCCATTTATGTCCTAGATATATAGTCCTAAAACATATCACATGTGGCATGTAAAATGTTGGGTTCCCCTGTTTAGGGAGTGCTCAAGTACATAAAGGTGCATGCCTACAATGTTCTCCCATAGCCTGTCTAATATAAGAAACTAGTATATGTTGGTGGGCTTCTCCACAAAACTATGAATTGAGAGAATCAAGAACAAGTGGAAATATAAAATGAAATGACCACCTGGTGCAAAGTTCCACCCCTAAGGGGGTAATGTGGGAGGCTCCAAATAGTAATATACTTGGACTAAATAGAATGAAGGGTCCTGCAAGGACTGCTAGGCCCATGGCAGGAATGTAACAGAGGCGGGTGACTCTAGCTTTGTATATTTTTTACCCCTATCAAATGGACATTAAATTCTCAGTGACTTATCTGGTAGTTATAACCTATTATCTGCTTATCATGAACAAAACAGGATAGGGATGTAATGTACTGCCACGAACCTGGGAAACAAACCTCTGAGATCTCAGTAGATAGGATAGCTTACATAACATTGAGTCAGGGAGCTAGGAATACACATAGAGCACACATGTACATATATAATATAACTAAATGTTATTGTGATCATGCCTCCCCGGCCGCTGGAGGCACGTCGCAATGATCAAGGAAAATAGCAGTGTTAAAGGAATTCTCAAATAAAGTACTGTACAGCGTGGAAAATCATTGATAGAGCAGAACTAATTTCCATCTATCCTAAAAATAAAACTTAGTAGCACTTCTAAGACAAAATATAGATGTGCAGCACAGCTATCCCTACTGAATCATTATAAACAGTTTGATTATAGTGCAAAGACATACAGTGAGTAGCAATATAATTAGCATAAGCGTACAAGTAAAATCACCCAAAATATTCACTTGAACCTACAAAACTGTATATGTTAGCAATAACAGGCAAATAATAGTGGTTTCTTGGCATATCAAACCTGTAATTAAAGCCCCCACATTACTATAAGTTTGTTACGAGATGGGCTATAGAATATACCAGAGTCTAAGAATTAGAGAAACTCTTCAAAAAGCTGTATCTGGGATATATAAGCTCTAGATCATATATGGGATAGCAATTAATAATCAAACATTAGTCAAGGCAATAAGCTTGTAAAGTATTTCCCGCTAGCTAATCTTTCTATACAGCTATAACTAGCCCTCCATACTGCAATCGATAACTGTGCTGCGCTGTAGGCATACAATTAAATGCAAAATAACTGCTGCAAACATATCCCTAAAACAGTAATTATAAATATCAGAGTCTGCATAAATTAAACATATCGCAAAATCTGTCCATGACTCTCATTGTGTGGGATAACTGAATTCGTAGCTTTCTGGTAGGAAGTCTCTAATGCAGCGCATGCAAAGAACTAAAGCAGCACTGACAGTTACAACCGTCTTAGATTAATCTAGTAAGTCCTGTATAGGGCAGTATGTATAAACATATATATAGATCGATCCCTTCCATAACATGGGAGTAAACATGTGTACAATACTGGCATTTACAGGGATATGGGCAGCAAACTTGATGTGTTAATGTTAATATTTAACAAATTGCGCAAATCCTCTAAGCGCAGAACCTGTAAGGAGTAGGGTGGCTGTGCACGAAAGATCCAGCCAATGTTCAAAGTTCTAGCCCACACCCTTCCTCTGTGTCTGCGGGGCAGATGTACCTGTCTTCTGGGTGGCTACGAGTCTGCTGAGGATCATCTCAAAGCAGACTGCTGGCTTAAGAGACTTTGTAGAAAACAGAAGAGGAGCAGGCGCTTCCGCGGAAGGAGAGAGCAGTGCTGTTTGTGATCCCTGCCGCCCCTCATCTGCAACTGTAGTAGCCAAAGCGCCTTTCTGCAGATACCCCTGCACTCGTGTCTTTGCTTCTGGGTGCGAGGCTGCCAAGACTGGGTCCATCTGTAAGGTAGGACTCTTACAAATACGGGGCACTGGAATAGAAGAGCTCATAGATAGCACCGCGCTGGCTTCTCTCTGTTCTTCTATGCCTTCTAAGCCATGGCGCGGTGAGAAGTGTTCTGCTTCTGTCATCCAAGATGGCGGTTGTCGCGGCTCATCTGCAATGTCTGAGTGCCTTTTCTTGCATTCGGCCAAAATTTCTGGGGTGGTGACATAGGCATTGTGGGGCTTAAAAGCCTCCTCAATTGTGTTTAGAAGCGCTGCATGGTGGCTCTCCAGAAGTCCCAATATCTGATTGAGGATGATCGCAGCCATGTTGCTGTGTGTCAGAGAAATTAGAAACGGGGTCTGTGCAAGTATTCAGTACTGCAAAAATGCCCACAACGCAGCACAGAGATGGTCTTCTCCATGAATCTTCATAGTGGGGTAACAAAAAATGAGTAAAATTTGCAATAAATCCTTTAAAATTGTGGGATATTTCAGGAGCTCTGAAAATGTGCGTCTTGCCTGAGTGAAAGCTGGCTCCGCCCCCCTGTTTACTTTAATTTAACATATTTTTTGTTACTAAAGGAGCACTGTTTAATATTCATTTAATGAGATACACAGTTCTAAATGTAAAATTGCCTTTAATGCATTGTTTCTGAACCGCGGTCCTCAAATACCCCCAACAGGCCAGGTTTTCATTATAGCTGAACCAGTGTGCAGGTGAAATAATCAGCTTATGGGTGAGAGCATGTTAGTAACCATAGTTACTGATCAGCTAATTACTTCACCAGTGCACTAGTTCAGCTATAATGAAAACCTGGCTTGTTAACGGTACTTAAGGACTGCGGTTGAGAAACACTGCCCTAAAGGACACAGTAGTAGTGATAAAGCTTTTTATAGAATCTCGCTATAGAGAATTGGGCCCACGGTAAGAAAAGGACTCATACTGAATAATTCCATTCTATAAAAATTTATAAAATGAAATAAAAAAAAAAAAGTTTAATACTGACAAAATATTCACAGTCACTGACAGCAACATGAGTAACAGGAAAACATAGTTATTACTAATAATTGTGCACTCAATTACAGAGACACCTACAAAAATAACTTTGTATGTTAACAGTTATCCCGACCACCTCTATAAATACTGTATTCTCCATCTACACATAATCTAGCATGTTTCATGCCTTATTGCACAGGTTGTGTGTGCACATTACCAGTTCAAAAGGGCCATTGCAGCCGGAAAAAAATGACATGCTCTAATTTTTTATACTATTAGCCCCGCACTACTGTGTTTTTACCCACACACAGGAGAAGTACCGATCAGGACCGCAGAGATTTGCTGGTGAAAATATTGTGGTCCTTTAATAAAATAAAATTCCCTATTTATCATGTTTTACCTGATAAATAATGTTTTTTTCAAGGATATAAGATGCAACCTGTCATATGCTGTTTTGCAAGGAAATTCTGAAATGTACGATTATTATTACTATTTATTATTTTTAGCCAAATTATTTTATTAACACAGTGACTGGAATCTAATTATCACAGATAGATAGATAAATGTGATTGAAGATATATATATATATATATATATATATATATATACATACATACATATACATATACAGGGAGTGCAGAATTATTAGGCAAGTTGTATTTTTGAGGATTAATTTTACAATGTTCTCAATGAACCCAAAAAACTCATTAATATCAAAGCTGAATATTTTTGGAAGTAGTTTTTAGTTTGTTTTTAGTTATAGCTATTTTAGGGGGATATCTGTGTGTGCAGGTGACTATTACTGTGCATAATTATTAGGCAACTTAACAAAAAACAAATATATACCCATTTCAATTATTTATTTTTACCAGTGAAACCAATATAACATCTCAACATTCACAAATATACATTTCTGACATTCAAAAACAAAACAAAAACAAATCAGTGACCAATATAGCCACCTTTCTTTGCAAGGACACTCAAAAGCCTGCTATCCATGGATTCTGTCAGTGTTTTGATCTGTTCACCATCAACATTGTGTGCAGCAGCAACCACAGCCTCACAGACACTGTTCAGAGAGGTGTACTGTTTTCTCTCCTTGTAAATCTCATATTTGATGATGGACCACAGGTTCTCAATGGGGTTCAGATCAGGTGAACAAGGAGGCCATGTCATTAGATTTTCTTCTTTTATACCCTTTCTTGCCAGCCACGCTGTGGAGTACTTGGACGCGTGTGATGGAGCATTGTCCTGCATGAAAATCATGTTTTTCTTGAAGGATGCAGACTTCTTCCTGTACCACTGCTTGAAGAAGGTGTCTTCCAGAAACTGGCAGTAGGACTGGGAGTTGAGCTTGACTCCATCCTCAACCCGAAAAGGCCCCACAAGCTCATCTTTGATGATACCAGCCCAAACCAGTACTCCACCTCACCTTGCTGGCGTCTGAGTTGGACTGGAGCTCTCTGTCCTTTACCAATCCAGCCACGGGCCCATCCATCTGGCCCATCAAGACTCACTCTCATTTCATCAGTCCATAAAACCTTAGAAAAATCAGTCTTGAGATATTTCTTGGCCCAGTCTTGACGTTTCAGCTTGTGTGTCTTGTTCAGTGGTGGTCGTCTTTCAGCCTTTCTTACCTTGGCCATGTCTCTGAGTATTGCACACCTTGTGCTTTTGGGCACTCCAGTGATGTTGCAGCTCTGAAATATGGCCAAACTGGTGGCAAGTGGCATCTTGGCAGCTGCACGCTTGACTTTTCTCAGTTCATGGGCAGTTATTTTGCGCCTTGGTTTTTCCACACGCTTCTTGCGACCCTGTTGACTATTTTGAAGCTTTGCAATTTTAAGAGTGCTGCATCCCTCTGCAAGATATCTCACTATTTTTGACTTTTCTGAGCCTGTCAAGTCCTTCTTTTGACCCATTTTGCCAAAGGAAAGGAAGTTGCCTAATAATTATGCACACCTGATATAGGGTGTTGATGTCATTAGACCACACCCCTTCTCATTACAGAGATGCACATCACCTAATATGCTTAATTGGTAGTAGGCTTTCGAGCCTATACAGCTTGGAGTAAGACAACATGCATAAAGAGGATGATGTGGTCAAAATACTCATTTGCCTAATAATTCTGCACTCCCTGTACACACACACACACATACATATACACACATACATACATATACACACACATACATATACACACATACATACATATACACACACACACATACATATACACACATACATACATATACACACATACATACATATACATATACACACACATATACACACATACATACATATACACACATACATACATATACACACACATACATATACACACATACATACATATACACACATACATACATATACACACATACATACATACATATACATATACATACATACATATACACACATACATATACACACACATACATACATACATATACACACACATACATATACACACATACATACATATTCACATATACATACATATACATACATATACACACATACATACATACATATACACACATACATATACACACATACATACATATACACACAAACATACATATACACACATGCATACATATACACACAAACATACATATACACACATACATACATATACACACACATACATACATATACACACATACATATACATACATACATATACACACATACATACATATACACATACATACATATACACACACATGCATATACACACACATACATACATACATATACACACACATACATACATACATATACACACACATACATACATATACACACATACATATACACACAAATACACATACATACATACATATACACACACATACATATACATACATACATACATATACACACACATACATATATACACACACATACACATACATACATACATATACACACACATACATATACATACATACATATACACACACATACACATACATACATACATACATATACACACACATACATATGCATACACATACATATACATACATACATATACACACACACATACACATACATACATACATATACACAGACATACATATACATACATACATACATATACACACACACATACATACATATACACACACATACATATACACACACATACATACATATACACACAAATACATATATACATACATACACACACATACATATACACACACATACATATACACACACATATACATACATATATACACACACATACATATACACACCAGGGGTGTCCACAAACATTTTTGTTGCAGAGGCAAAATGATAAAATTCCCTCACTATAATTCTACCCGTGGCAGCATGAGAGAGTTGCTCACATGTGCTGCACATCAGGACTCAATTGGGTGCTTTTCTAGAGGTTCTTTTAGGTCTCTCGCAAGGATCTGTCAATCCTGGTGCCACTGCAGACTCCCCATTATCATTCTGTGTACCCCTGAGTCTAGATCTTGCAGAATTGCTCCCCTGTCATAATGTGGCAGCTCCAAAGAAGTGTAATGAGGGCTCAAACGATGATGTTGTCTCCTGGGAATGGTGTAAATACATAAATGCGTTTGGTGCTGTGCTATGTTTTGAACAAGTACAACCAGTGGCCAAATATGTGGCAAAAATGGCTATATTGGTAACATTTCTACTGCCCATTGTTCATCTATATTTGCAAGAAAAAGTTTGTAAACCATTTGGAATTACCTAGATCTCAGCATTGATTGCTCATAAATGTAGTCTGAGCTTCATTTAAGTCACAATATAGACAAACACTGTTTGACTATACTAATAGCACAGAAACAATTGTACTTTTCAAATTATTATTGTGTAATCATTAACGGTACAGACTGGAAAAAGTAGGTGAACCTCTGTCTTAAAGGGACAGTCTACACCAGAATTGTTATTGTTTTAAAAGGTAGATAATCCTTTTTTTACCCATTCCCCAGTTTTGCATAACCAACACAGTTATATTTATATATTTTTTACCTCTGTGATTATCTTGTATCTAAGCCTCTGCAAACTGCCCCTTTATTTCAGTTCTTTTGACAGACTTGCAGTTTAGCCTATCAGTGATAGCTCCCAGGTAACTTTATGTGCATGAGCAAAGTGTTATATATATGAAAAACATGAACTAACACCCTCTAGTGGTGAAAAACCAGTTAAAATGCATTCTTAAGAGGCGGCCTTCATGGTCTAAGAAATTAGCATATGAACCTCCTAGGTTAAGCTTTCAACTAAGAATACCAAGAGAACAAAGCAAAATTGGTGATAAAAGTAAATTGGAAAATTGTTTAATATTACATGCTCTATCTGAATCATGAAAGTTTGTTTTGGACTAGACTGTCCCTTTAATTATTTCACCAAAAGGTATTTGGAGTCAGGTGTTTCAATTAAGAAGGCTGCATTGGAAGTATGGGTTGCACAGGTGCCGTCTCACAAAGCCTGGTTACAGACTTCATATGTTCTTCTCAAGCAATATTCTTTAGTGTGAACTAGAGATGTGGATTTTCATGAACCTCCAAATGCAGAAGGTGCTGCACTTTGTGACGCTTGACTATTTTTTTCATTCTTCTGTATACCTGGAACCACTTCTGTAGGAGATGTGTTGCAGGCTTTGAGCAGCAGATATAGGCAGACTTGGGAATGTAAAAAGAATAGTCATTTAACAAGCTCAGCAGAAAGTTAGCAGTCGGGAACCATCATCACAGCAAAAGAGTTTCAGCAGAGTTAATTATAATACAGTACCAGGGTCCTTTGGCTAATTAATCTGTCCACAGTTCAGGGAGGGGTTAGACAAAAGACATAAGCCAGGAAACATGCTAGGGTCAGAACCAAAAGGACAATCCAGACACAGGAACACTAGGATCTCCATAAGAATAACAAAATGCTGAATAGTAGTCACAAATAAGCAAAGGGAAAGATACTGGCACTGTGATCAAGTAAAATTAGGAAATAAAGGATAAAGTTTTCCTCGGTGCTGCCCATTTAAGATATAATCTTAATATAAAGGACAAGGGGGGAGTGGGACAAGAAGGGGTTAAATAGCACTCTTTTCTATTAAGAGGTAATAATGCTGAGTAATCTCAGCTAAAAGGTGGTATTAATAAAATTAGTTTTTTAACAATCAATAATTTTTCAACAATTGAAGGCTAAAATAAGGGATGTAATAGACATTACAACAACAAATGAAGGTGAAACCTAGTCATCCTATTGAAAACCGATTCCTAACTAGGAGGTATAGAAGACAGAACACACAGCCAAAGCCCCCCCTGTATTCCTGGTCGATAGCTGGAAACGTTGGCTTCAGGTGCCAGGGGTAGCTAAGGATGTGTTCCCAATAATCAAATAGCTCATAGGATTGAAAGTGGTCTTAAAAATAGCACAAACGCATTTCGGCCGTGACTGTCCGGCCTTTCTCAATGTGAAATAAAATATTGACAAGCCAATTGCCGCAATTACATGATTTAAATACCCTGTATGGTTATGCTAGAGCCAATCATCCTTTGGATAGACTACACGCCTTCTTTTTGAAGAATCCCAGTAAGTTTGTGTTGAAGAGGGCAGTCATCAAATAAGCGTTCTGATTGGTTATAGGAAATATCCAATAGTCCAAACGCCGGGTGTTTACATTTAGCCTGTGTGTGGAGCAGCTAAGTACAACGACCAAATGTGTTAACAGTTAACCCGGAGTGGGACATTGGATATATTAATAACGGTTCTAATGGTAAAAAGTGTGATTCGGCAGAATCTACTTAAACATGCACAAATCCTAATACTCCACCGCCACTGTTATTAAGTAAATTATTCACAATGATGTATATGTTAGTAATAACGCTATTTCACATTACATCAATCCTTGTACAAATAATAGCTAAGATGTGGTTTATACCAATAAAGAATAATAGTAAAAGTTAAAGTTTAAATGTATTTAGGTATAACGGTTCAAGATACATATAATGCCGATTAGTAATAATTAGACCTTGTCACTAAATAATACATGACAGTCAAGGTGATCAATTTCTAATCTGTCAGTATATGATAGTGGTCGTCTCATATTATATTAAATAATTTGCCTCTACGCAAATAATGTATACTTGTCTGTTGAATATACATATATAAAATATTACCAATGGGGGGCGGAGCCGGCCGTAGTGTGAAATGGCCGCACATTAATGTGAGCTCCGGGAGCCGATGCCTATAATCTTGTGAAGGAGAGGGCGAATTGCAAGCCGCAATCACACAGCTACTTCTGACCCAACGCGGCACTAGTTCCGGACAAGACTGAGAAGTTAAGTAGCGCAGTTGTCAGGATCTTGATCACGCTCCATACCGAGGCCTAACTTGCGGTCGCCATCTTTTTTGCCTGCATGTGAGTAACACGGAGCACTCAGTAACAGAGCAGCAACGGACAGGAGACAGTGTTACCCGCATGTGTTGCGACACTGGCAACCGACTTGGGACGGGTTGAGTCCATGGTGCTGCACTTTAAAACGGCATAAGCCGCACATCTAGGTGGACCCTGAGGGGTTACTCCGTTTTGCACTAAAGGAGATGGGATAAAAATAGAGGCCTCTAGCGCATTAACCCACAATACCTACATAATAGTGCCATATCCTTATGCTGATAGAAGGTGAATCCTACTGATGCCTCCTATATATTCGCAGGTATGCAGATGTAATCTGGTCAATCTGTCTTGATCACAGTCCACATTGTGGGCGAGATCTTTATAACCATACTAGCACCATTTATTAAAGAAATCTTGCGCTCTAGGCCATAGACCCCCTGTGAGTCCCTTAGAAAACTTGATACATCAATAGATACCATATACGGTGACATAGTAATGTCACCAAAAAGAACACCAAAGGCAGGAAAAGACACAAAAAAACCTGCTGCAGCACGTTCCACCGTGAGCTCCTTTTTTAAAATGTCAGAATTACAGCCACCTGCTTCATCTACAGTGCCACAACAACCTGCAATGTCCTCATTGGACAGTTAAGATAGTGTGGCAGATATACCAGTTCAAATTTCTAAGACCTTTCTAGCCACCATACCGTCTAAGAGTGACCTTGACAATATTATAGTCAAAGTAAGAGAGTGCATCAAAGAAGAAATGGCAGGCCTGAAAATAGATATTACAGAAGTAGGCAATCATGTAGAAGCGTTGGAGGAAGATGTCGAATATAACCAAACTGAGATATCCACATTGCAAACCACAACGCAAGCCCATGACTTATTAATTACACAGCTACAAGACAAATTGGAATATCTGGAAAACAGACAATGTCGCTAGAACCTCCATATTAGAGGGATCCCAGAATCTGTTTTGCCAAACACCATTCCTGAGTTTCTCAAAGGTCTCTTCTCATCCCTTTTGGGACCTACAACTGATATGGATATGGAAATGGACAGGGCCCACAGATCACTCAGGCCTAAACCTTCAGACCAAGCTCCACCACGTGATGTGGTTCTTAAACTCAGAAGTTATCAAACAAAAGAAGAAACCCTTAAGGCCGCCAGACAGGCCAAAGACGTCACCTTTCAAAACTATAATTTACAAGTATTTGCTGATTTGGCTCCTTGCAGTTCTGCAGGGAGTTCCAGCCGCTGACATCTTTACTCAGAACAAAAGCTATTCCATACCGTTGGGGGTTTCCCTGCTTTCTTAATGTATCTCATAAAGGTGTGAAACACATTTGCAAGACACCAGATGATATCACAGATACATGTGCTGCATTGGGAATAGATCCTCCATCACCGTGTTGACAGGAAGGAGCTCTGATTACTCTAACCCAGCAAATCCTGTCAGACCTCTGAGAATCCCTTGGCAGCAGCAACAGCCCAAGAAGACCAAGAAACTGCAGGAAGAGCCAAGTACCGACAACACCTGAGGATCCAACTCAGTGACTGGGTGAGATAATTTCATGTTTGGTACAAATGTCGACTAAGATGAACACTTAGCCCTTTTTCTTTTGCCTCTTATTGGGCTGTGCAGTTTACATGACTGATCTACCTGCTGAAACCTGCACTAAAGATCTATATTGACTGCTAGTTTAAACTTAAATGTTTCGTCCTCTAATTGTTTATTTGCACAATTTGGGATAGGCTATTCTTCCCCTACTGTGTGACATTTAATGTCATATTGCTTGTTTATGTTTATGTTGTTCTTAATAGTTTTGTTATTCTGTTGTATGTTTGTTTTTAATTTCCACCAAACGCAAAGTCTTGCTACATTGTTCCGCATTGAGTCCAGTTATCTCATAAAAAACATTAAAGCATTTATATATACCTATGAACAGATTGGGATTATATTGCTCCCAATACAATCCTCCCTGCATAGCTCTCAGCCTTGATGAACAATGACAGTTAGAAAACCGGTCAGATTTATGACACAAAATGTAAGAGGGTTTAACAACCCCCATAAGAGAAGGGTCGCATTCACTGATATTACACACAAACAAATTGATATTTTATTTTTACAGGAAACACATTACTTAAGTGGACAGGAACCTAGGTTCTTTACAACTTTATACCCCACCCACTATCACAGCAGCCATCCAGATAAAAAGATTTCGGGGGTTAGTATATTAGTCCACAAATCCTTGCCATTCCACCTACAACAGGTTGAGAGGGATTGTGAGGGGAGACATCTGTCCTTGCTGGGATTGCTACACGGTAAACCAGTCACATTAGTTAATATATATGCCCCCAACACCCATCAGGCAGCTTTTCTCCGTAAGATATTCAACAATGTTCTAGCTTTTCATAAAGGTTCACTGGTCATTGGAGGTGACTTCAACACGCCATTAAACCCATTATTAGATAGTTCCTCAACACACTCAACTATCAAAAAGATCGCTTAAATCCATTAGAGATGACCTGATTCTCCTAGGAGTGCATGATCCATGGCGCATTCAACACCCCACTAGCAAAGGCTTTACTTTTTACTCAGCGCCTAAACATTCTCATTCACGCATTGACTACATCCTTATAGATCACACATCTATTGCCTCAGTCACACACACTGACATCTTTCCCACCACTTGGCCGGATCATTCAGCAGTCATCTTTACCACGCACTGGACGTCTCTCCCTTTTAAGCCCTACCAATGGCATTTTGATGATACCCTACTCAAAGACAACCTTATATCACAACAAATAGAAGCGTCATTGTCTGAGTATTTCTCAAATAATAAAACACCAGTTATTGCCCAATGTGTCCTCTGGGAGGCCCATAAGTGTTTCCTGAGAGGAGAGATGATAAAAATTAAGTCGGCGCAGTGTAAACACTCTAGAGCACACTACCAAGACCTTACCACCAAGTATCAGCACTTTGATAGTTCCTATAAATTAAATCCCCAAGACGACTCACTGAAATCTCAGAGAGACCAGGCTAAAAACAACCTTACAACATTTCTAGAACACTCAGCCCATACGCAAACCCTGAAACAGAATTTTTTTGTAGAAGGTAATAAACCTGGTAAGTTGTTGGCCAGAGCGCTTAAAGTAAAACAGGCCACACATTTTATCTCTACGTTGCAGGACACAAATGGGGAGACAAAAGGGGACACAAATGGGGAGACCACAGTAGATTCTTATAAAATGGCCGAGATATTCAGAGACTATTATTCCGCCCTCTATAATCTGACCCCCCACAGAAATAATGAGGAACATCTGACACATTGTCATCAATTCCTAGAGCAGGTGACTGTACCTACAGTCCCGCTAGAGGACCTAGAATCCCTCACCTCCCCAATCAAATTAGAAGAGATTAGTGCAGCAATCCACTCTTTAAAAATAGGAAAGAGCCCAGGACCTGATGGCCTTACAAACTCCTATTATAAAAAGTTCAAGAACCTGTTACTGCCACACCCCCTCTCTGCCTTTAATCAGGTTGACCAGGAATCTATGTTCCCACCTTCCATGCTGGAAGCTGTAGTCACTGTTATACCAAAACCGGGTAAAGACTCCACAACCCCCTCAAATTATCGCCCGATCTCACTTCTGAATGTTGACGTGAAGATCTATGCAAAGATCTTAGCTACCAGACTCAATAAGATTTTGCCCCTACTTATTTATCCAGACCAGGTGGGCTTTGTGCCCCAGAGAGAGGCAAAAGACAATACGGTAAAGGTACTTCACTTAATGCAATATGCAATGAATCACTACATCCCTTCTATATTACTCTCGACTGACGCCAAAAAGGCTTTTGACAGACTGGACTTTTTTACATTTGACTTTAAAAAAATTCGGCTTCCCTGACAGTTTTATTTCAAAAATATTTGCCCTCTATTCCAACCCGACGGCCACAATCAAAGTGAATGGGATCTTGTCTACCCCCTTCTCAATATATAACGGCACCAGACAAGGTTGCCCATTATCCCCTCTATTGTTTGCCCTTTCCATGGAAACTTTGGCCATAACACTACGAAATGACCCCAACATACACGGACTTAACATAAACACCACCCATCATAAACTTGCACTCTACGCAAACGATTTGCTGTTGATTCTGACACGCCCAACTACGTCCCTCTCTGCGGTACAGAGCTCCTTGCGGAGATTCGGTGCTTGTTCCAATTATTCAGTTAATCAAAATAAATCAGAAATTCTCCCCATCAACCTAAACAATACAGATATTCAAAAACTTAGATCACAGGTACCCTATCAGATACAACAGTCCTCCTTAAAATACCTGGGCATCCACCTCACTGGAGACAAACAAAAACTATTTGATCTAAATTATGAAGCTTTAATAACCGCTATCAGCAAAGATACCTCCTTATGGCTACACAAACAAATATCCTGGCTGGGTAGAATCGGGGTAACTAAGATGACCATTCTTCCTAAAATACTTTATCTGTTTCAGACCCTGCCAATACTGCTCCCGGAGACATATATCTTTAGACTACAAAAAGTACTGAACTCATACATCTGGAGAAAGCGTCCACCTGGAGTCGCCAGATCTACCCTTTACTTACCAAAAAAAATTGGAGGTTTGGGCGTCCCAGACCTAGCCAGGTACCGTAGTGCGATATTTCTGAGAAGAATAGTGGACTGGTGTACACTTCCCCTGAACCATAAGAGAACTTGGGTGACCTTAGAACATGACCTCACTAAATCCGTACAATTGGGAGTGTATTGTTGGCAACCTAAAGGAGGTCAACCATCACTAACTAAAGAGTACCTCATAATAAAAGAAACGTTTAATGTATGGTTAACTGTGCTCCACAAGCACAAACACATATCCTCAATTCCCTCTCCTTTGACAACTGTATTGTCAAATGTTGACTTCCCGATAGGGATGTCCTTATCACCAAAACTACCAGTTGGTTTGGGTTGCCTATTTCCACTATACACAATACTAGAAGGGGGAAACTTGATCTTGAGGCAACACCTAGAGGAACTGAATGACACACACTTTACTCATTGGTTCAGATACCTGCAGCTCAAACACTTTATAGACTCACACAAGCTCAAGCATCAAATAACAAGAGACCGCACATTATTGGAGAAGCTTTACACCCAGGACTTTCCACAATCATGCACCATCTCCACTTTATACCAACTTTTAATTACACCTCCTGAGGCTCAGCACACGCCAACGGTTAGCTCCTGGCACAGAGAACTTCCATACACTCTTACAGAACAAGAATGGCTAGTGATCTTCCATAATACAGCTAAATCAGCACACTCAGCAACCCTGTTAGAAACAAACTATACATTTTTGCTTTGTTGGTATCTCACTCCTCATAGGTTAAAATGTATATTCCCTGAGGCATCTGACAGATGCTGGAGAAAATGTACAGGAGAGGGAACTCCCTTCCACATATGGTGGGACTGCCCCAAAGTAGCGAGCTTCTGGAGGAGTATCAATCACGAGATGAATAAGCTAATGAATTTTGAGATCCCACTGGACCCCATGGTGTACTTATTTCATGTTGTCCCTAAATTCCCCTTTAAGTAACTCACATCACTTTTCCAACTAGCCATATGCAGCGCCAAAAAAGTGATTCCTAGACTCTGGAAATCAGAGTCCGCGCCAACGTTGGCTATGTGGCTATCACAGATGAAAACTAATCTCTCTCTGGAGAGGTATTATTATTATACAGTAGGAAGGCTGGATTATTTTGCAGAAATGATGTTCCTCTGGGAATCTCATTATCATCTTACAGCATAGCAAAAAGCCCCTTACGTACAGCGTAGGCCTAGATGAGTAGAGTTCTAACTATTTGACGTAGCGGAGCATAGATATTTGCACACCCAGACCAAAACTACTGTTTCAATGCTAACTATTAAACTCACATATTGTTAAACTCATAAGCAGTTTGTTGACTTGGAAATTTGTGTTTTTATCCCCCCCTAACTGTGTTCATAACATCTCGAACTGTTACAGGGAGCTGGAACAAAGTTTGATATCTAAAATTGTAACACTGTTTGAACTTGAGCAAAAATGCAATGATGACAAAGCAAATTTTTTCTTTTTCTTCTGTAGAAATTATTGTCTTTCGTTTTTCTTTATTGTTATGTGAATCTTTGAAGTCTTTAAATAAAGAAAAGATTAAATAAAAAAAAAATATTACCAATGTACTTGAATACTATAACAAATGTCTCTGGAAGAATTCACCATATAGAGTAATGTGTGACATCCGTCTACAATCAAGAGACTCCAATGTATCCAGAACGACTCAGCCAGACTCATCCTTGACATCCCCCTCCAATGCCACATCACCGAACACCTAAGGAACCTTCACTGGCTCCACATCAACAAGAGAATCACCTTCAAGCTCCTTACCCACGCGTTCAAGGTCCTACACAACATCGGACCTGAATACCTCAACCACTGTGTAAATTTCTACACCCCCGCCAGACAACTCCGATCGGCCGACCAAGCACTCGCAGTCATCCCCCGCATCAGCAAATCCACAGCGGGTGGAAGATCCTTCTCCCACATGGAGGCTAAGACATGGAACACCCTCCCGCTTCACCTCAGACAATCCACCTCCCTTACAAAGTTCAGAAAGGACCTCAAAACCTGGCTCTTCGACTGAATCCCCATCTCCCCCCCCCCCCTTTCTCCTATCCCCTATCGCTTAGTGCCTTGAGACCCTCACGGGTGATTAGTTTGCGCTCTATAAGTACCCAATAGAATCAACACCATGTCAACAACATAATACATATGCAACTGAAGTGTAGTATAACATCACTTGGTGGTATTAAAACATAGAATACCACCAAGTGATACATGTCGTTTATGCATCATGCTGACAATAGGTAAGATGTTATACTACACTTCAGTTGCATATGGATTATGTTGTTGACATGGTGTTGATTGTAGACGGATGTCACACATAACTCTATATGGTGAATTCTTCCAGAGACATTTGTTATAGTATTCAAGTACATTGGTAATATTTTATATATGTATGTTCAACGGACAAGTATACATTATTTGCATATAGGCAAATTATTTCATATAATATGAGACGACCACTATCATATACTGACAGATTAGGAATTGAACACCTTGACTGTCATGTATTATTTAGTGACAAGTTCTAATTATTATTAAGTACATTTAAACTTTAACTTTTACTATTATTCTTTATTAGTATAATCCACAGCTAAGCCATTATTTGTCCAGGATTGATGTAATATGAGTTATTACTAACATATACATCATTTGTGATCAATTTACTCGATAACAGTGGCGGTGGATTATTAGGATTTGTGCATGTTTAAAGGAACATAAAACCCACATTTTTTTCTTTCATGATTTAGATAGAACATGCAATTTGAAACAACTTTCTAATTTACTTCTATTATCTAATTCGCTTCATTCTCTTGATATACTTTGCTGAAAAGCATATCTAGATAGGCTTAGTAGCTGCTGATTGGTGGCGGTACATATATCCCTTCTGTGATTGGCTCACCCGTGTGCAATGCTTCTTCTTTAACAAAGGATATATAAGGAATTAAGCAAATTAGATAATAGAAGCGAATTGGGATCTTGTTTAAATTTTTGGTTTAATGTCCCTTTAAGTAGATTCTGCTGCATCATACTTTATACCATAGAACCGTTATTAATATATCCAATGTCCCACTCCGGGTTAACTTTGAACACACTTGGTCGTTGTACTTAGCCGCTCCACACACAGGCTAAATGTAAACACCCGGCAATTGGATATTTCCTATAACCAATCAGAACGCTTATTTGATGACTTCCCTCTTCAACACAAACTTACTGGGATTCGTCAAAAAGAAGGCGTGTAGTCTATCCAATTGATGATTGGCTCTAGCATAACCATACAGGGCATTTAAAGCATGCAATTGCGGTAATCGGCTTGTCAATACTTTATTTAACATTGAGAAAGACCGGACAGTCACGGCTGAAACGCGTTTGTGCTATTTTTAATACCACTTTTAATCCTATGAGCTATTTGATTATTGGGAACACAGCCTTAGCTACCCCTGTCACCTGAAGCCAACATTTCCAGCTATCAGCCAGGAATACAGGTGGGTGGATTAGCTGTGTGTCCTGTCTTCTATACCTCTAGTTAGGAATTGGTTTTCAATAGAATGACTAGGTTTCACCTTCATTTGTTGTTGTAATGTTTATTACATCCCTTATTTTAGCCTTCAAATGTTAATAAAATTAGTTTTTTTAATTAACAAATTTTCAATACCACCTTTTAGTTCAGATTACTAAGCATTATTACCTCTTAATAGGAAATAGTGCTATTTAACCCCTTCTTGTCCCACCCCCTTGTCCTTTATATTGTTAGGAGTCAGAAATGGCATTTGAACACCTCACCCACCAGTCTTGGTGCCAAAGTAACTGCAGCAATTACTTCCAACAAAGAACACATAAATAGAGTTATCTTTAGCACATTCATTTACAGTCTCTTTAATAAGGAGTATAAACAGCACACCCTGCACTGCTTACCACACTAACACAAAGACCCTTTAGTTTGGCCTAGGACATCTACCACCACTGCTGCCCTGGACTCAGTGTGCCCATGGCCCACAACTCTGACCCTGCAGGTAAGTTTAGCACAGACCTTTACCACACAACAACCCAGAAATATTGATGAATTGAAACAGATTTGTAGGGAGGAATAGTTTAACCTCAATATTGTGCAAGTCTTATTGGCAGCTAAAGGAAATGTTCCAGGGGAGGTTGTTGCTGCTAAATGGGGATCTTTAAAGGGATAGTATACTGTAAAATTGTCTTTCCCTTAATGTATTTTCAGTGACTTGTTATACCAGCTGCAGAGTATAAAATATACGAGAAATGGCATTTCAGGTTTGTGCATATGAATTAAATCAGCTATTTCAAATGCCGAAATAAGGGTAAATGAACTACAAGGAAACAAATGGATCATTGGAAACAATTTAATAATGAGAAACCTTTTAGGTAAACTGTCCGTTTTTATATACTAAATTCAAAGGTTAACTTATTTTTTCCACCCTGCAATGTAAATGATTACTCAATAAAAATTTGAAAAGTACGTGTTATTAGTCTATTCCGATCATGTTTGTCTAGAATTATGACTTAGATGAAGACCAGACCACATTTTATGAGTAATCACTTCTGAAAGCCAGGTAATACCAGAGAGTTCACAAATGTTTTCTTGCAACTGTATATGTAACCAAAGGGGTTTCATCTTACTTTCATGCCCCACATAAGTTCATCTGAATAGAGTCTCCTCTGACTAACAAGTGGCTAACAGTTGGTCTTGTCATCTCCTTCACTTCCACTGCATCTTTTTAGTTCACCTTTCCCTTCACATGGGTTTGCAGGTGGTGTTACCAATAGATTCGATTCATGACATACCATTGCTGCCTTAAGAATGATATGGCTCCTGATGCTTTTTACTGGAGAGTTTTATAGAAACATTTGTGGGTACAGTGTCTTTGTAGTCTGCCCTGCTAATTCATTAACATGCCATAACTCAATTTAGATATGTTAGATGTAGCACTGATTAAAAGGCATTAAAAAGGTCCTCTCTATGTGAAAATGTCTGATGTTTGAGGAACAACATGGAGAATGCAAAGATAGCACTAATATTCACATCCCTTCTCAGTATTGCACATTGGCTTCTTATGCTCCTAATTGACTTGAGCAAAAAGTATGCATGATCTAGGTTGCCTCCGTTGCTGTGCTATCATATATACATTCATGCCTCATAACATAAGCTTTTATTTATATACCTCTTAGATGGATTATAGTCACTGATGTATATGTTATAAATATTATATATGCTGTCCTGAGCAACAGTTTTCTGTTACTGTATTTAACCTTATTTGGGCCTTTAGCTTTGGTCCCCTTTGTCAAAATCAACTATGTACCACAGGACTTAATGTTGTTGTGAGATGTCATTATGAATGTTTATTTTAGGGCCATCACAGCATGAGATCCAAAAGTGGCTACTTTTGCAATTTTCCACCATTAGATATCATACTTTCCTTTGGTTAATTTTAAAAGTTTTATGATCCAAGAGTGACTCATGAAACTTAAACTAGAGGTTTATAATATTTCAACTATAAATCACAAAAATAAAAAATAATGTTTGTCCATAAGTCAAACATTTAATTGTTTATTTCAAACAATATCCATGATTTTCATATTACAAATCAAACCAAGAGGGATATAGATATTTAGAATACAAAGTGGACAAGACAGCTATATTTCCACTTTGTAGCAGTAATCACCTGATGGCTTCTCTAATTGGAAACCAAAGATATAGGTAAAAAAAAATAAAAAAAATATAAAAATAAATAAATCAGGAAGTAGTGATAGGCTATTATACCAAATCACATATATATATATATATTTTTTTTTTTTTTTTTTTTTAATTTACTTAATATATAAAAAAAATTGATACACAAAGAGGAAATCAAATTATATATTGACGATTAGAGAAATGCTGCTTTAAAGAAAAGCTGATGTAGGAGGTTGGCTAGGGAAGTCAGAGAACCCATATAAACATTAGCATTCTACATTCCCCTGGTCCTCCAAACATCCCAACTGTCCTTATTTTGCAGCATTTCCCTATCACCACCCATAACCAACCCAGAAACTTACAAACCAGCAAGACTCCCATAATCCTGACCACTACCCCCCCATCTTCTCCAACATAGTGTGGCCTACAAAATGGCAACAGTCCTGTCAACCTCCGAAGTCCCTAATACTTAGCTGCAAATGTTGGAAGGTATATAGCTCTAGTGAGGTATAGCAGCTTTTATAGCTTCATAGAAAATAGAGAAACAACTGGTTTAAAGAGAGGGAACAACGTTTTAGCAAATGAATCAGTTATTCTAGACAATAAGTGGCGTTCCTCAATGATGAGTATTGGGCCTAGTTCTTAATATTTTTTTTATAAAACTGCCTAAAGAAATGATTACAATAGAAATCTTTGTATATGACAAAATTGTGCAAGTTGATTAGGTCAGAGCAGGACAAATACTCTGCAAAGAGAACTTGTAAAATCTAGATGAATAGGCTGATAAATGACAAATTAGATTTAACACTAATAAAAGTAAGATTTTATATTTTGGAAGCAAACAGAAGCATGCTACCTAGTAGCCAATTATAGGGGGAAAGGATATTGCAGAACAAGAAGAGATTCAGAGAAGAATTACAAAGATAAATTGCAATGGAGGCTTTAAAGGGACATTAAACCCAATTTTTTGTTTTTATGATTCAGATAGAAAGTGTTTTTTAAATTGCATGCTATAATTTATTTATATTATCTAACTTGTTTTGTTCTCTTTGTATCCGGTGTTAAAAACTATACCTAGGTAGACTCAGAAGCTGCTGATCGGTGGTTGCACATACCAGTATGTGCCTCTTGTCATTGGCTTTCAGCTTTGTTTTTACATATTTCAACTATTTACCTGATCTCAGCAACAGGCAGAGCTGTGGATATTTATCTTCCTATTGGCAGGACCGGTGGGATCTATGGATCCTTTATTGGAACTATTCTCTCCAATAAGGCCTCAGTTGCTCAGAATAGGGTTGCTAAGAAGGCAGCCAACCCGAGTGAAATAATGTTTTTGGTTTTTTTTTGTGAAGAGCATTGGCATTTTTTTTTTGTGAAGGGCATTGGCCTAGCTTCACTAGATTTAAAACTCCCTACATTGTCATTTTTTTGATACAGAAGAAGAAGAAGAAGAAGAAGAAGTAGCTCAAGACCTTGCTGAATCAATTGAAAACAGATACATTTATCTCATTACATTTCAAATTCTCTGAATCTAGACCGGTTTTCCTTGACAGGCACACATCTACAAAAGGCATAGCTTGTACAGATAATGCAGCATTTATTTAAAGGTTCAGTGTTGACATGCTTGTATAGTATTGCTATTAAGCACAACATACAGCAACAAGTGTACAAATATGAGGCACCCTTGTGGTAACCGGTAAAGCAAAAACCAGTAACCTGTAATAAGGGTTGTGGCATGTGTGGGACATGCGCTTTGTACAGAGTTACTTTGGTTGCAGTTTCTGAGCCCATGCAAAGAATATCCCTGACACATCATCAACACCAATGTTCATGCTTGCTGGCATGGAATAAACTTGGAAATCTCGGATCTCATAGCCAGCATTACAGAGTGCAGTCCGAACATCTATTTCTTTTAATGGCACCACATTTAATTGAGCCTCTCCTGCTGTATAATAAGACTCTTCTAGGGCCCCTATTTGTAGCAAGTGGCCCCCAGGCTTTAAAAGCTGACTAATATTCTTAAGTGAACATTCAAATGCTTCTTTGTCAGGGCTACACGCCTCTAAGCAAAAAGAGGTCACCAACCCATCTACAGAGCCATCAGTTACTTCTTCTCCCAGAGGTTGGGGCTTGTGGATATCAACCGGTATTACTCTTGAAACTTTTTCACGCAGACGCTTCTGCTTATCTTGCCAGAGCTCCCTGTTGGAGGGATGAAAATAGCAGAGTGAGAAGATGTCCAACAAAAAATAAAGTATTATAAAAATCACTTGATAAACCATTGAGATTAAAAGGGATACAGAAGGGCAAAAAGAACATGTTCTAATGTTAGGGCATTTTATTGTTGCTCTATTGCTTGTATATAACTGCACTACTGGGAGCTAGCTCACAACATCTGGTGAACCAATGACAGGAGACAGATGTGTGTAGCCACCAATCACCAGCTAGCTCCCAGTATTGTAGGTTATGTACGTATTTTTGACTAAGAATTACCAAAAGAACAAAGTCAGTTAAAAAAAAGTGTCTTAAAATTAGATTCTCTATCTGAATCATAAAGTTGAATTTTGACATCCATACCCCTTTAAGGCAGTGTTTATTATATAGGTATGACCCTTAGGTAGCCAAGGCTGTGGAGCAGATTACCTCTACCTCAGTCATTTGTATCACTTTAAACTCCCATTCACATTGGCTGCTGCAGTTGACCAGAAGACAGGAAGCCTAATTTATTACATTATTTTTGTGAAAGTGTTTCTAGGATACAAAGCATCATAATAATTAGCTTTTAATGATAATATTTTAAACATTGTTTACAGCAACCTAAATAGACTATGCATTTTCATTATATTGTTGACTTTCTAATCTGTGTCCCTTTAAAATATATTTTATTTTTGTTTCAGCTTTGATATTGACTGCCTGATAATGCTGCCTAAGCGTTTAGCAAACCAAGAGAGTTTGCAATATAGCAAACTATTATAGCAATGATTTTTGAACTTTAAAATCTTTCTGCAATGCACAAAATTTGCACAATAATGTTGTAGCGATTGAAAAATGGCACTTGTTAACTTTATAAGATAGGGGACAGAAACATCTATGGAGGTGATATGCTATCTGTACAGAAACTGGCGTCTCTCATATCTTTTAGGACAAACGATTGGCACAGTGTCTAAGGTAATTATAGGAGTCTTGAAGGTATCTGTGAAACGTTGGTGCTGCCCCTTTAAGTAATATGTCAAATGCAGGAAGGGGAAAGAAAAAGGGACTAAGAAGGGATTACTAGCACTCAAACTCCTATCAGTGTAACATGCTGTATTAAGACAGCTAGTATCAAGTATCTATTAGGTATTTAAAACATATGAACTTTATCACCACTCATATAATTTATTTTAACAAGTAATAATAAACATCACCAACATTCACACCAATATAAAAATAAAATCAATTATGCTGCTACTATTTACATAAATACCCTACAAGCTACACAAGCCAAAAGGTGAAAGCCCCCCTGTATTCCTGGCCGATAACCGGATACTTCGGCTTCAGGTGACAGAGGCAAACACCTAAGGCTTATAGTATAAGTAGACACGTAAGGGTGATAAAAAAAAGGATTCAATAGGGTTCTAAGAACCTCACAAACGCGTTTCGGCCGTTATGCTGGCCTTTTTCAATGTGCTCAGATTCAAAGTGGCAAGCTGAATGTCCGTGGTAGCCTCTTAATAAACCCATCCCTGTACATATTACAGCCAATTGTCAGCGTTTATTTCCAACGCCCCCATTGTCAGCCTATTAGATGTAACAATTATAATTAGCCTCCTTGTTAATGCATAGCAAGATCGGGTTGGGTAGAAGTTGAGTGACGTTGTCTAACACGCCCATCAAATACACACCCCCTGTCAGGAATCCTTAGACTATGAGACGTTGTAAGGATAATAATCGCAATAATCGCACCGCATGTTACACTTAACTTTCATACGATGTGATCGCATCGTCCCATAATACCACCCTCAAATAGTTCAACAAGGCTATAAGTATAAATAGGCTGTATATAAACTGCCCGACCGATCAGTGAGTATAAGTACGGTTCTTTGACACGCCCACTAGACTGCACGCCCCCTGTTATAGATTCTTAATCTTTCAGACGCTATTAATGTGGCACTAACATTGTGATGTTACCAGTAAATTCACTGTGATATGATCGCACTGAAATCTAGAGCCTCAGATAGAACAATTATACAATGCTTTTTATGTGAGTATATTATGTATAAAAAATATCTCACACTAGTCACTGGTTGTTATTGCAATAAATGCTCCAAGTCATTCCATCATTCAGCCCAGTGCGGTCTATACCAAACCCAATGTATAGTTATTGAGGGTCCACCCTAGTAATAAGTGGTCCCCTATGCTATATATATTCAATAACACACTGACAATTATTGCAAAGCGTAAACAGGAACCATAGCATACTAGTCTCATTGACCAGCTAATTAGCACCAGGCAGATTCATATCCTCTCTTGCTGAGACTCATATCTCAAACAATATGGGTTTAAGGCGTGAGAGATACGTATTCTTATCTAGGATATATATATATATATATATATATATATATATATGACAGGTACATATGAAGGAAAGAAAGTACTAGTTCATAACTCATTGATTAAGACATGCACACACAGAATATTATTAATTATGTATAATTATACTCATATCCTATAGTGGTACCATATGTCAAGCAAAGCACCAAATTATATCTATGATTATTCATTAGCCCCAATATAAAAGCTAATATAATACATATACATAATGAGGGAACCTACATGCTCACTGTATATTAAACTTTAGAACCACCTCTATATACAGGTAGCCCTCAGTTTACGCCGGGGTTAGGTTCCAGAAGGAATGGTTGTAAATCAAAACCATTGTAAATTGAAACCCAGTTTATAATGTAAGTCAATGTTAAGTGAGGCAGATAGGTTCCAGGCCCCTCTCAAAATTGTCATAAGTAACACCTAATACATTATTTTTAAAACTTTGAAATGAAGACTTCAAAGCATTATAAACCTAATAGTTTAATTATATATTCTGTGTTGTGTGATAATTTTAAGTTAAATTAACAAAAACATTTGCTAAACAGCATTATGAACCTAATACAATAATCACACAACACAGACTTCACTTGCATTTTTCTGCAAACAGTTCTTTCTATGCATTCCAATCTGGACTGATTTATAGACAGGAAGATCTTGTTCCTTTGAAATCTGCTTGATAGCTCAGGTCTGGTTAAACTGATTAATTTCAGCTTGCTTGGCTTTGCAGCAACACAAGCAGACAGCTCCGGCTACTGGCTATTTTAATAAATTAACTGCTTCTCAATGCTTTTTAATAGCAGTCACATGACTGGAAAAAAAAGGTTGTTATTCTGAAACGGTGTAAATTGAACCGTTGTAAAACGAGGGCCACCTGTACTCTGTAATTTGGGTTCTAGAAATTTACTAGTTGTACAGAATAGGTATCACCCCTTTCTGGGTGCATATCTTACCACAGGGTATATCCAATGCTCATTGATATATGTAGCCGTAACATATTCATAATTATATAAAAATGGCATGTTCATTAATATGAGTGTATGCCATTTTAGTTGTTTTTGTTCCCTTATATATAGAAGATAATCTGCAATTATACAAAGTGCATATTCCAATTCTCTTCTATTCGGGACCCTAGTTTTATGAATAAAAAATACTACCAATAAAGAGCCTAGATTAAAGGTATACCCAAAAGTTATTGTACTCATTCATGCCTGATGGCATAACAGAATTTAATCTGAATATCCACCTTGCTTCCTTCTTTAATAATGCCATTTCAGTGTCCCCACCTCTGATCCCAGGTTTAATGGACTCTAAGCCCCAATATTTGAAGCTCTGAGTTTTTCCATTGTGTTTCTGTAGAAAGTGCTTAGCAACACTAGTAATCTTTCTAACATCCTCCACATCACGTTCAGCCAACCTGATGTTACTAAGGTGCTCAGTCATCCTGGTACCCAGGCATCTGGTAGTCATTCCAACGTAGATAAGATTACATTCACAAGATAAACAATAAATCCCATTCATGCTCTTACAGTTAATGTGATTCTTGATGAACCATTTCTTGTTTAATCTATCTACTATGAATTTCTTTTTTTGCGTATAAACACATATACTGCAATGTCCACATGCTACTGATCCCTTATATATAGGGGTTTTGTGAGCATTTCAGTTGAAGTGGCTAGTTGTAAGACAATCTGAGATTATTTGGCCATCTGTAAGTAAACAGAGGTTTATCAGGAATTATAGTTTGTAAAATCTCGTCACTTCCTAGGACATGCCAGTGTTTTTTCATTATGTTTGAAAATATATGACTGTGGCTAGTGTATGTGGATATGAACCTTAACGGATCAGATGGTTGGGTACTTTTTGGCTTTAAGAGTTCCATTCTATCTTTTTGTAATGCTCTATTGTAAGCTTTTGCAATGCTTTCTTTGTGTACCCTCTCTGTAGTAACCTTTCTTTTAGGTCCTGTGCGGCTGATTTAAATGATTCTATACTAGAACAGTTTCGGTGGATCCTCAAATATTCACCAATTGGCAAGCTACGTATAGTGTTTGGATGGTGGAAACTATCTGCTCTCAGGATATTATTTGTTGATGTTGGTTTTCTATATGTGTTGGTTACAAGATGTTCATCAACAATCCTGATGGTTAAATCTAGAAATTCCACCTTTGACTTATCGCTAACCATAGTGAGATATAATCCTAGAGGATTCCTATTCAGTACCGAAACAAATTCCAGTAGTAATTCATTAGATCCCTCCCACACAAAGAAGATATCATCAATATACCTGGACCAGTGGGAAATGAATGGAGTAAACTTTTTCATAGATTCATGAAACACTATAGTTTCTTCCCACCAGCCCAGGTATATATTGGCGTATGTCGGGGCACACGATGTCCCCATCGCCGTTCCGCATGTCTGCAAGTAAAATCTCTCGTCAAAAACAAAATAATTATGTCTTAAAACGAACTCTAATAATTCAATTATGAATTCCTTGTTCTCATTAGATATAGAGTCGTTTTTTTGACAGGTAGTGTGATACCGCTTTACACCCCCATACAGTCTCTATGCTGGTGTAGAGGGATTCTACATCACAAGTCACCAGTATGGAATTAGATGTTATAGAGATATTATTGATTTTATTTAACACATGCATTGTATCTCTTGTGTATGAAGGCAATGATTCAACCACATAACGTAATCTGGCATCAATATACTTACTGGCTTTCTCTGTCAATGATCCTATACCCGAGACTATTGGTCGTCCGGGAGGACATACCATATTTTTGTGAATCTTGGGTAATAGGTAGGTATAGAGTTGCTATCTTGGGTTGATTGACCTCAAGAAATTTAAACTCCGTATTATCAATGATGCTTAGAGATAGTGCCGATGATATCAATTTGTTATATTGTTTCAGAAAACAGTCAGTAGTGTTGCTAAAGAGATTTACATAGTTCTTTTTATTACCAAGTTGTATCTTAGCTTCCTCCAAATACATGGAGATAGGCCATAGAACAATATTGCCCCCTTTATCACTTAACTTAATCTGGGTATCTGACCATTGTGTAAGGTCTTTAAGTGCTTGTTTTTCTTCAGCAGATACATTTTGAACTTTTGGTTCTACATTTTCAGGTAGACTAAGAATGTCTTGACAGACCAAGTCAAGAAAAGAGGCAGTGTTGTGTGAAATACTACTTGGTGGAACAAATCTTGACTTTGTTCTCAATATATCTCTCCAATTAGTACTCCCCTGTGTAATCTGTGTATTGACATCATCTGTATCCTCCATTAAACTAAGTAGGTCACTGATGGCAGACAAATCTGCCTTATCTAATGATTCATTACTTGTATTATTGGCAAAATACTTTTTAAGCAATGCTTTCCTTGTAAACAAATGAACATCTTTAATGGTTTTAAACTTATCAAATATTGGTGTGGGTACAAATGTGAGACCCTTCTTGAGAACTGAGATTTGCATGTTAGTTAGTGTTTTATCAGTTAAATTAATTACATTTAATTCTGTTTGTTTGATTTGATTGTCTTGTTCTGTGTTTTGGAGTGGAATTTCACTTGTTTTCTTGTTCTTGGCCCTTTTACCCTTGCCTCTACGGGTTCTTCTCTAATAGGCTGACAATGGGGGCGTTGGAAATAAACGCTGACAATTGGCTGTAATATGTACAGGGATGGGTTTATTAAGAGGCTACCACGGACATTCGGCTTGCCACTTTGAATCTGAACACATTGACAAAGGCCAGCATAACGGCTGAAACTCGTTTGTGAGGTTCTTAGAATCTTATTGAATCCTTTTTTTTATCTTATCACCCTTACGTGTCTACTTGTACTATAAGCCTTAGGTGTTTGCCTCTGTCACCTGAAACCGAAGTATCCGGTTATCGGCCAGGAATACATGGGGGCTTTCACCTTTTGGCTTGTGTAGCTTGTAGGGTGTTTATGTAAATAGTAGCAGCATAATTGGTTTTATTTTTATATTGGTGTGAATGTTGGTGATATTTATCACCACTCATATAATTTATTTTAACAAGTAATAATAAAGTTCATATGTTTTAAATACCTAATAGATACTTGATACTAGCTGTCTTAATACAGCATGTTACACTGATAGGAGTTTGAGCGCTAGTAATCCCCTCTTAGTCCGTTTTTCTTTCCCCTTCCTGCATTTGACGTCTCATCTTTCCATAACAAGCACAGGTTTCATATAAAATTGGAGCCAGCATTAATGGGGGGGGGGGGGGGGAGGGAATTAAAATTAAATACAGAAATGACTAGGCATGGGCAAATATTCATATTCTGCATTTTTATTATTTATAAAACACCAACAGATTCCGCAGCGCTGTCCATGGGTACAAAAAGGTAAAAGTACAAAGGAGAAACAGTACAATAAGAACATTTTACAGACAAATACAGGGGGCTCTATTCCACTGGGAATTTACAATCTAGATTGGTAGTAGGATGGGAAACAGGAGGTGGGGACTGCAAAGGGTGAGGATGACATTAGTGAGGAGATAGATTAGGGCAACTGTTAGGGTGAAGTGAAATTCATCTGTTACTGAGTTGGGTGATAAGCTTCCCTGAAAAAAAAAAAAAAAAAAAGGTCTTTACAAAGCGTTTAAAAGGAGGACAGGTCAAGGGAAAGTCTGACAGCTCGAGGAAGTGGTTTCCAGAGGGTTGGTGACGCACAAGAGAAGTCCTGTAGTCTAGCATCGGAGGAGGTGATGTAGAGGATGCAAGGAGCAGGTCATTGTTGGATCTTAGTTTATTTGTTGATGAGTGAGGACAGGTAGAGTGGGGCAGCATTGGTGAGGGCTTTGTAGGTCAGGGGGAGAATTTGGGGTTAATTAGCCTGGCAGAGGCATTTAGGATTGATTGAAGGGGGAGAGGCAGGAGAGGGAGGCCAGTTAGTAGATTACAGTATATTAGGAAATTACCAGGGAGTGGATTAGCCGTTTACTAGTTTCTGCGCTCAGAAACTGACACATTTTGGAGATATTTTTTAGGTGGTTGCGGCAGGATAAAGAGAGCAATGGGATGTGGGGAATGAAGGACAGATGTAAATCAAGTGTGACTCCAAGGCAGCGGACTTGGGGTGATGGGGAGATAGTGGTGCCGCCAACAGTGATAGAAAAATAAGAAACTGAAGTAGAGTTAGCGGGGGGATTAGAAGTAGTTCGATCTTGGACATGTTTATTTTTAGGTGGTGAGAGGCCATCCAGGAGGAAATTCCAGATAAGCAGTCGCTTGCCCAGGAGAGGGCAGAGTTACAGAGCCCAAGAGAGCTGAGAGTCCATAGGAGGAGGGGATGGTCAACAGTATCAAAGGCAGCAGAGAGGTCAAGTAAGATGAGTATAGAGTAGTAGGCATTATTTTTAGCAGAAAGGAGATAGTTAGTAACCTTGGTGAGGGCAGTTTCAGTTGAGTGTTGGGGATGGAAGTCAGATTGCAGGGGGTTGAGCAATGAGTTGTGGGTTAGGCGATCCAAAACTAGTTTTTCAAGGATTGATGCTAGCGGGAGCAGTGATATGGGGCGGTAATTTGCAGGAGAGTTAGGGTCAAGGGAGGTTTTTTTTTTTTGAGGATGGGGGTGACCTTTGCATGTTTGAAGGAGGCAGGGAATAAACCAGTAGATAGGGATAGGTTGAATATGTGATTAAGAGCTGGCATGAGGGTGAGAGACAGAAGGAATAGGGTCAAGTGGGCAGGTAGTGAGGAAGACAAAAAAGGGAACCCACTTCACTCTGTGGATGGGAGGAGGGTGTAGAAAGTGGCAGAGGGGGTGACTGGGAGCAAAGTTGGGAGATTGCAGGCTTTTGTTGGGATGTCGCTTCGAATGGTAAGTTTTTTTTTTTTTTAATTAAAGTAGTCAGTCAGGTCTTGAGCACTGAATGCAGATGAAGGGGTGGTGCAGGTGGGTAGAGGAGACAGTTACAATTGGATAAGAGTGTTTGAGGAGTGAGTGGATATAAGAAGAGAAGTAGGTTTGCTTAGCTAAGCTAAGGGAAGAGGTGTACGAATAAAGAATTAACTTACAGTGGATGAAATCAGTTTCAGAGTGTGATTTCCTCCAGGCACGTTCAGCAGTGCAGGAGCATTATTGTAGGTGGCGCGTTTGCCGAGAGTGCCAGGGCTGGAGCTGACGAAGTGGGGCTTTGCATAGTTGGGGAGGAGCAAGAGTGTCAAGTGCAGAGGAGAGAGTATTGTTATAGTGGGTTGTAGCAAGGTCGGTGCAGGATATTGTGGACGTTTTTGGGGAGGTGTTTTTGAATAAGGTTGGAAAGCTGGAAAGGATCCACACAGTGTACAGATTTCTATAGTTGCTGGGGCGAGAAGTAGGTTTAGTCTGTATATTAAGAGTGAGCAGATGGTGGTCTGAGATGGGAAATGGGTGACAGGCAACATCAGAGAGAGAGCAGAGATAGGAGAATACCAGATTAATAGAGTGTCCATCACGGTGAGTAGGGTGGATTGTGAGAGGCCGAAGGAGTTAGTTAGAAAAGTTTAGAGGCAGCGTGAGCAGATGGGTTATCAATGGGAATGTTGAAGTCCCCAGAATTAGAGTAGATGTATTTGTCGAGAAAAAATAAGGATGCCAGGCAACAAAGTTGTCAAGGAATTAGGAGGTTGGTCCAGGGGGGCGATAGATAACTGCTACTAAGAGAGATGGGGGGAGAACAGGCGAATGTAGTGGACTTCAAAGGAAGAAAAGGAGAGATGTATTGATAGGAGCGGGGGGGGGGGGGAAAGAGTAAGATCCCAACAACCCCACCGTGTCTCACCTGGCTAGGTGTGTGGCTAAAGTGGAGACCACCGTGTGTGAGAGCAGCAATATAAGCAGTGTCAGAGTAAGATAGCCAGGTTTCAGTAATTGCCAAAAGGTTGAATGAGTTGGAATCAAACAGGTCGTGAACAGTTGTAAGTTTGTTACAGACAGAGCGAGTATTCAAAATTGTGAATTTAGTGGCTCCTGAGATCCAAAAGGTTGGCGACCCCTGGTCTAGACCACTACATGACAGGAAATAGTGCTGCCATCTAGTGCTCTTGCTGATGGCTGAAATTCTTGCATACAAATAAAGAAAAATTAACAGATGCAAATTAGAAAGTCGTTTATAATCACATGCTCTATCTGAATTATGAAATAATTTATTAAAGGGATATGAAATCCAAAATTGTTATGTATCCCCTGACCATGTGTTAATATGACATAGTCTCAACAGTATAGTCGAAGCAGACTACTCAGGAATAAAAGCAACTTAATTACATGTCAGTAACAAATGTCAAAGGGATATCAAACCCACATTTTTTTTCATAATTAATATAGAACATGCAATTTAAAAAAAAAAAATCCAATTTACTTCTATTATCTAATTTGCTTTGCACTACTGGTATCCTTTGTTAGAAATAATACCTAGGTAGGCTCAGGAACAACAATGCACAACTGGGAGCTAGCTGCTGATTGGTGGCTGCACATAGCTGCCTTGTCAATGGTTTACCCAATGTGCTCAGCTAGCTTCCAGTAGTGCATTTATGTTCCTCCAAACAACAAAACCAAGAGAATGAAGCAAATTTGATAATAGACGCAAATTGGAAAGTTGTTTAAAATTATATGCACTGACTCATAGAAGAAAAAAACAAAAGAAGTTTTAAGTCCATTTAATTAATGCTTCTAATGAATACCAACAGTTGTGTGCTATTACCCTTTCCCTTCCAGGCTGCAGACATGTTTAAAGTAAGGGCTCCAGTCAAATGCTCCCGATTCATCCTGAAGCCAACTCTTGATCTCATTTCGATTCACTTCCAGATAATCAGAAATGATCACTTCGTCAAAAAGCTCAAAGGCACTCAGTATCTGGTATATTGTGGGACCAGAGCCTATGTCTACCAGGGTACGTCCGCCAATGTCACCTAATGGGAGAGAAGTGACAGGGTTATTGTTTTTTTTTTTTATACAGTGAACTTTTAGTTGGCTTATTATATCCATTTCATACACACATCAGGTAACAGCATGCTAATGCAGATGATCCCAGTCTTTCACCTTACACAGACTAATATCTGAGTCTATAACTTCCACATTTATCTGCTGTCCATAAGCATGTGTTAGCTTTACATCTCAGGAACCACTCATTTTTCATGAGAAAATAAGCACCCTCCAGACCAGTAATGGCTAACCTTGGAACCCCAGATGTTTCGGCACTCTGCAGTCTAATTGAGCATCATGGGAAATGTAGTTCTGAAACATTTTTGTATAAGAAAGTGGAGCATAAAACTTTTTCAACACTTAAATTAAAAACGATTACACCAATTTCATGTAACAAAATGCACATACTAGACAATAAAATAGATCAGTAGGCCACATTTTGTAATGATTGGTGCAGTGTGTTAGTGGTAGCAATTTTTTTTCAATGTTGAGACTGTTTTTCTAGTAGTCACTGAGAAAAGCAAGTTTCAAACAAATTCATAGATCTGAAAAACAGGGTTTGGGGCGCGATCCGATATAGATCGCAGTTTGCGGCGCAAGCGAGGGAACCGGCGTCGCCCGCAGTTTTAGCTCGCAACTCGAGCTATCCCATATAAGTCGCCGTCAGATGCTAACGTGCCGTAAGTCTGACAAACCAGCGATGTCCAGAAATCTGCGTAAGTACAAATTTCTGGCGTCGCCAGTGACTTGCGGCACGTTAGAAACTGCCGGCGCCTATAAAACCTGACTAAAGTCTAAAACACCCGCACTGTCTAACACGCCTCCCTAACATAGCCCGACAAGTCTAACACGCCTCCCTAACAAAGCCCGACACGTCTAACCCTCTATCCGCTATCCCCCCTCACTATCCTAACAATAAAAAAGCTATTAACCCCTAAACCGCCGCTCCCGTACCCCGCCGCAACCTAATAAAGTTATTAACCCCTAAACCGCCGCTCCCGTACCCCGCCGCCAGCTATATTATATCTATAACCCCCTAAAGTGAGCCCCTAACACCGCCGCCATCTATATTAAAATTATTAACCCCCAATGTAAGCCCCTTACACCGCCGCCATCTCTATTAAAATGATTAACCCCTAATTTAATCTACCTACCCCGCCGCCAGCTATATTATCTATATTAACCCTAAGTATATTATAGTTAATATAGGTATTACATTATATATATTAACCCTAATTATATTAGGGTTAATATAGTTAATATAGTTACTATAGTATTTATATTAACTATATTAACTCTATCTAACCCTAACACCCCTAACTAAATTTATATTAAATTAATCTAATTCATTTATAAACTAAAATATTCCTATTTAAATCTAAATACTTACCTATAAAATAAACCCTAAGATAGCTACAATATAATTAATAATTACATTGTAGCTATGTTAGGGTTAATATTTATTTTACAGGTAAATAGTTAATTATTTTAACTAGGTATAATAGCTATTAAATAGTTATTAACTATTTAATATCTACCTAGTTAAAATAATTACCCAATTACCTGTAAAATAAATCCTAACCTAAGTTACAAATACACCTACACTATCAATAAATTAAATAAACTACAAACATCTATCTAAAAATACAATTAAATTAACTAAACTAAATTACAAAAAATAAAAAAAAGATTACAAGATTTTTAAGCTAATTACACCTATTCTAAGCCCCCTAATAAAATAATAAAGCCCCCCAAAATAAAAAAAATTCCCTGCCCTATTCTAAATTAAACAAATTTCAAAGCTCTTTACCTTACCAGCCCTTAAAAGGGCCTTTTGTGGGGCATGCCCCAAAGAATTCAGCTCTTTTGCATACAAATACAATACCCCCGCCCCATTACAACCCACCACCCACATACCCCTATTCTAAAACCACCCAAACCCCCCTTAAAAAAGCCTAACACTACCCCCCTGAAGATCTCCCTACCTTGTCTTCACCACACCGGGCCGAACTCCTGATCCGATCCGGGCGATGTCTTCCTCCAAGCGGCAAAGAAGAATTCTTCCTCCGGCGACGTCTTCCTACAAGCGGCAGCAAAGTCTTCATTCTTCCGGTGGCATCTTCAATCTTCTTTCTTCGCTCCGCCGCTGCGGAGCATCCATCCCGGCCGACTACTGAACTTGGAATGAGGTACCTTTAAATGACGTCATCCAAGATGGCGTCCGCCGAATTCCGATTGGCTTATAGGATTCTATCAGCCAATCGGAATTAAGTTAAAAAAATCTTATTGGCTGATTGAATCAGCCAATCAGATTCAAGTTCAATCCGATTGGCTGATCCAATCAGCCAATCAGATTGAGCTCGCATTCTATTGGCTGATCGGAACAGCCAATAGAATGCGAGCTCAATCTGATTGGCTGATTCAATCAGCCAATCAGATTTTTTTAACTTAATTCCGATTGGCTGATAGAATCCTATCAGCCAATCGGAATTCGGCGGACGCCATCTTGGATGACGTCATTTAAAGGTACCTCATTCCAAGTTCAGTAGTCGGCCCGGGATGGATGCTCCGCGGCGGCGGAGCGAAGAAAGAAGATTGAAGATGCCACCGGAAGAATGAAGACTTTGCTGCCGCTTGGAGGAAGACATCGCCGGAGGAAGAATTCTTCTTTGCCGCTTGGAGGAAGACATCGCCGGAGGAAGAATTCTTCTTTGCCGCTTGGAGGAAGACATCGCCCGGATCGGATCAGGAGTTCGGCCCGGTGTGGTGAAGACAAGGTAGGGAGATCTTCAGGGGGGTAGTGTTAGGCTTTTTTAAGGGGGGTTTGGGTGGTTTTAGAATAGGGGTATTGTATTTGTATGCAAAAGAGTTGAATTCTTTGGGGCATGCCCCACAAAAGGCCCTTTTAAGGGCTGGTAAGGTAAAGAGCTTTGAAATTTGTTTAATTTAGAATAGGGCAGGGAATTTTTTTTATTTTGGGGGTTTATTATTTTATTAGGGGGCTTAGAATAGGTGTAATTAGCTTAAAAATCTTGTAATCTTTTTTTATTTTTTGTAATTTAGTGTTTGTTTTTTTTTGTAATTTAGTTTAGTTAATTTAATTGTATTTTTAGATAGATGTTTGTAGTTTATTTAATTTATTGATAGTGTAGGTGTATTTGTAACTTAGGTTAGGATTTATTTTACAGGTAATTGGGTAATTATTTTAACTAGGTAGATATTAAATAGTTAATAACTATTTAATAGCTATTATACCTAGTTAAAATAATTAACAATTTACCTGTAAAATAAATATTAACCCTAACATAGCTACAATGTAATTATTAATTATATTGTAGCTATCTTAGGGTTTATGTTATAGGTAAGTATTTAGATTTAAATAGGAACATTTTAGTTTATAAATGAATTAGATTAATTTAATATAAATTTAGTTAGGGGTGTTAGGGTTAGATAGAGTTAATATAAATACTATAGTAACTATATTAACCCTAATATAATTAGGGTTAATATAGTTAATATATATAATGTAATACCTATATTAACTATAATATACTTAGGGTTAATATAGATAATATAGCTGGCGGCGGGGTAGGTAGATTAAATAAGGGGTTAATCATTTTAATAGAGATGGCGGCGGTGTAAGTGGCTTACATTAGGGGTTAATAATATTAATATAGCTGGAGGCGGTATAGGGGGATTAGGTTAGGGGTTAATAATGTTTATATAGGTGGCGGCGGTGTAAGGGGTCAGATTAGGGGATAGATAAGGTAGATGGCGGCGGTTTTAGGGGCTCACAGTAGGGGGTTAGTTTATGTAGATGGCGGCGGGGTCCGTGAGCGGCGGTTTAGGGGTTAATAACTTTATTAGGGATTTCGGGGGGGGGGGGATCGCGGTTGACAGGTAGATAGACATTGTGCATGCGTTAGGTTTATTTTAGCAGCCAGTTTAGGGAGTTACGGGGCTCCAATAGTCAGTGTAAGGCTTCTTACGGCTGCTTTTTGTGGCGAGGTGAAAATGGAGTAAGTTTTCTCCATTTTCGCCACGTAAGTCCTTACGCTGCATATTGGATACCAAACTGCGCTGGTTTGGTATACCTGCCTATAGCCCAAAAAACTACGGGCGACGGCAGAAATATACGCGCGTAACTTCTAGGTTACGCCGTATATAGGATACCAAACCCGCGCAAATATTGGCGTCGCCAGCTTTTGCGGGCGACGATTTTTATCGGATCGACCCCTTGATGTGTGACAGATGAGGTTGGGGAAAAAAAAAAATTCCATCAAGTTCAACCTATATAATTTAAAGGGACAGTCTGCACCAGAATTGTTATTGTGTTAAAAGATAATCCTTTTATTACCCATTCACCAGTTTTACATAACCAACACCGTTCTATTAAAGGGACATAATACTCATATGCTAAATAACTTAAAAACTGAAACTGTAAAAAGCTGACAGGAAAATATCACCTGAGCATCTCTATGTAAAAAAGGAAGATATTTTACCTCACAATTTCCTAAGCTCACCAGAATAAGTTCTGTGTAAAAAAAAACTTCAGCTGCTGCACAGATGCAGATTAAAAAAAAAAAAAAAAAAAGAAGAAATGAACAGCAGCCAGTCAGCATCAGCAGTGCTGAGGTCATGAACTCTTACTGTGATCTCATGAGATTTCATTGTAAACTTCCTTACACTGAATACGGAAATAAGAGGAGTGCACGAAAGCTTACTCCCTTAGCTGTCCCGGGACAGACATACTGATTTGCTGCTTAAAGTCTTAAAGTCCTTTGCAATGGGGTTTGAATACTTAGGACATTTTGAGGTAAAATATATATATTTTTTTTTTTACATAGAGATGTTCAGGTGATATTTTCTGGTCGTCTTTTTACAGCCATGTTGCATCACTTTCAAGTGTTTCAACATTTGGGTATCATGGCCCTTTAATATACTTTTTAGCTCTGTGATTACCTTGTATCTAAGCCTCTGCAGACTGCCCCCTTATCTCAGTGCTTTTGACAGACATGCAGTTTAGCCAATCAGTGCTATCTATGACACACATGAACTAGGCCTGTCTAACTGTGAAAAACTTTAAAAATGCTGAGCTAAGAGGTGGTTTTCAACAGTTTAGAAATCAGTTTGATCCTACCTAGGTTTAGCTTTTCAAAAATACCACCATGGGAACAAAGCAAATTTGATGATTAAAGTAAATTTGAAAGTTGTTTAAAATTGCATGCTCTGAATCATAAAAGTTTAATTTTGACTAGACTGTCCCTTTAACATAATTGTATTATATATTTATTAATTACACACAGCCAGATATATGTGTAGATAGATATACATGCACACAATATCAGAGCTGGACTTTGAATGAAAAGCAACCATAAAAAAATTTGAAGACCAACCCTATTTTCTGTTGGGTCCACAGAATGCACAAACCACATATTTCTTACTGGGATACTACCCACAATATTTTTTTCCAGAATAAATATTAGTTTTTAATAAAAAGCATGGAGGATCCCCTTCATGCGATGTCAGCCTCACACTGAAGATTGAATGTAAAAGGTACCAGTTTTATATTGAGGTACTTTTGGGTGAAACTTTTAATTAAGCCAATAGGATGAGAACTGCTTAAATCCTATTGGCTGATTTGATCACATGAAGAGAATCCTCCACACTGGATGTCTCCGTGGCCGCCGTTCTTCCGGATGAAGGAGGAAGATGCCCCTGCGCTGGATGAAGATCTTAACCGCCGGACTTCAGGAATGGCGAGTACCTATTTCGGGGTTAGAATTGGGGTTGTTTTATTTTTTATTTTTTTTAGTTAAGAGCTTTTTTATTTTAATGGAGAGCAAAAGAGCCGATTGCCCTTTTAACCCTTGATCTACTGGCAGGGTACAGTGGACCCTGTAGGTAGTTTATTTTGTGTGTTTTTTAATGTAATTTATTACTTTTTTACTGCTAATAAGACAGTTATAAATATTAAAGCATTCATTTTTTGTATTTACACTTTTCCTGTAAATTCAAATTATAGCATTGTACACTGGCAGGGTCCATCAGACCCATATTGCTCTTCAATGGTTTATCCGTTATAACTCAAGTCACACAATTACTGTACTGCACTCTGTTAGCCTGTCTCAGTCTGCAAGTTAGGACATGTTTCTGCATGTTAGAACTTGCTTTCTTAGCTTTTGAAGATTTGTTATGCTTTCCTGACTTGGTGGTGTAGTTTCATCACGGCTCGTAAACGCCTCAGTAATGAAGAAATTCTTGGTTTGTTGAACTTAGATTCTGAAGAAGATCAACATGCATCAGATTGCAAGCCATCAGATGACGAAAACTAAATAGATGACATCCTTGTAGAAGCCAACTCAGATTCTGATGATCGCACCGTCACAGCACCTACCACCCAAACCGATTTGCCATCTTCATCTGGAAATAGAACTATTTACTATTCAAAAGATAAGAATGAAAAATAGAATTCTGTGCCTATCAACAATCCACAAAGCAGAACAAGGCAAGTGAACAACATTCGAGAAACACCAGGTGCCAGATACAATTGAATCATCACTTGTGCTTTTTTCCCTGGAAACCCTTTGTTGAAACCATCTGTAAATGGACCAATAAAGAAGGTTCAGTTGTATATGGAGCTTGATGGTCTAATCTAACTACAGATAGATTGTACAAGTTTATTGGTGTACTCATTTTGATCAGTGTCTACAAGGGTAAGAATGAAGTAGTGTCTCATTTATGGAGCAGAGAACATGGTCGCCCAATATTGAACAAATCAATTAGCAGAACTCACTTTCAGAACATTTCCAGAGTTCTGAGATTTGATGATGCTGCTGCTAGACGACAAAACCGTTCTACTGATAAGTTGCAGCCCATTCGAGAATGCTTTGATCTGTGGGTCAACACTCTTTCTGAAGCATTTGTTCTTGGAGAGTTGATGAACCACTAATAACCTTTCGTGGTCGTTGCCCTTTCAAGCAATATATTCCATCGATTATCACAAAATCAGTTGTTGGAATAATATGTAAAAACAAAAAAGAACTGCCCCAAGAATTCATGACCACAAAAAAAAAAAATTAAAAAAAAATTAAAAAATATTTACTCTACTCGGTTTGGTTTCCAGAAAGACGTGATGATTGCATCATACTGTCCTAAGAACAACAAAGTTGTTACCCTCTTGAGCTCTATGCATTCCCAACCTACTGTTCAAAACCAAGAAGACAAGAAAAAACTGAGATAATTCAGTCATACAATGAGACAAAAGGAGGCGCCGATACGTTGGATCAGATGGTTTGTACTTACAGTACTAAACGAATGACCAAAAGATGGCCAATGGTTATATTTTATAACATGTTGGATGTCAGTGCTATCAACACCTACATTATCTGGATGTCGCTAAAACTAGACTGGAATGCAAGTAAATAGCACAAAAGGAAGGTTTTCCTTAAACATCTTGGGAAAGCACTGGCTGGAGTATCTGAGGGGCCTGACTTCTACCTTTGAAGAACCACCAAGAAAGAAAGCACGTTGCAGTATCTGCCCTAACAGCAAAAACAGAAAAATTTGAACAGTGTGTTGTGTGTGCAAAAAAAAAAAAAAAAAAAAAAATGTATGTCAAGAACATCTGAAAGTGGTGTGTTTGAAGTGTGGAAAGTGAAACTTGTTCATAATCTTAGCATAACTTTTCTAACTACCTATGCCCTACACATCAAAATTTCATGTTTGTCTCAATTGACAATTTCTTTATCATTTTTATCGTTATCTGTAAATTTACGTGCAAAATAATAAAAGATGAAATACTCTTCACAATGCTCAAAATATGGAGAATACACTTTATTATCATCAAATGAGTAAGCATTCCTTACTATTTCATGGTTATTCAAAACTCATAATTACCCTGTTTCACAATAAAAATGATACTAAAACTTGATGCAACATTTATTCATTAATTGTACCAAACTATAGTACAGGGCCCATTTGACCCTGGTGTTGCAAGGTGGTACAAAAACCAAAAACGGTGGACCGAGGGTTAAGAGCAATTCCCATACAAATGCCCCTTTATGGGGCAATGGGTAGATTCGTTTTTTTTGGGCGGGGTATTTTTAGGAGGTAATTTTTACTTTATTTAGGTAAAAGAGCTGATTGCTTCAGGGCAGTGCCACACAAACAGGGCTTTTGAGGGCTATTGGTAGCTTAGTGGTAGATTAGGCGGTGTTTTTATTTTGGGGTGGCTTTTGTTTTTATAGGGGTATTAGATTAAAAATAAATTTATTTATAAATTTATTTATATTTTTTGTAATATTCGATTTTTTTTTTCCTGTAATCTTTGGTTTCTTTTTTTATTTTTACTGTAATGTTAGTTTTTTTAATAGGAAGTTAGGATATTTTTATTTTGCCAATTACTTTTTTTAGGGAGATAGTCTTTATTTTCGGTAATGGTAGTTTATTTGGGGTTAAGTTAGGGGGTGGTAGGTTAGTGATTAGATTGATTCTTTGCATTGTGGGGGGTTGGCGGTTTAGGGGTTAATACTTTAATTATCTTACTTGCGTTGTGCGTGAATGGCAGATTAGGGGTTAATCACTTTATTAGTTAGAATGTGATGTGGTTGAATGGCGGATTAGGGGTTAATACATTTTATTTAGTTATTGCGGTGGGGGATGGTGCTTGACAGGTAGTTAATGCGCATGTATTAGGTGTTTAAGACTTCCAGGAAGTTATGGTGCATACATATTCAGCGCAAGGCTTGCTGCGCCTGCCTATGTGTGGCGAAGTGAAAATGGAGTAAAATTTCTCAATTTTCACCGAATAAGTCCTTGCGCTGATTATGTTATACCGACTTGCGACACCGGTTCTATGTCAGTTGATGGGAGTAAAAATAGCAGGTGAGGGGTGAAATATACGTGCCGCAGTTATATGCGGTGCAGTATATGTGATAGTAATATCCGACTAATAACAGCTTTTGCGGGCAACCCCCCCATATGTAATATCGCCCCTTGTGTCTAACTTTGTCTCACAGAGTGACTTGACTAGACACATAGTACATGGTCTAGGAAATAAAACTACAATTAAATATTTTATGACCTTAATATGTATAGCTCAGAGGAGATAGAGCTGCATTGCCTCACCAGCAGAACCCAGCTACTGCAGCCCACCGGGAAATTTCCTGATAGGCCAATCTGGCCTTGCACAGTATATATCAGCAATTGCATATACAAGTTTAAACTACTTTCCAATTGACTTCTACAATCACATTTGCTTCATTCTCTTTGTATCCCTTGTTGAAAGAGCAACAATGCAATATTACGAGCTAGCTGAACACATCGGGACAGCCAATAACAAGAGGCATATTGATGCTGCCACCAAACACCAGCTAACTCAGTAGTGCACTGCTGTTCCTGAGCCTACCTGTGTATGCTTTTCAACAAAGGAAAACAAGAGAACAAAAAAGAGAACCAATTAGATAATAGAAATAAAATGGAAAGCTTTTTTTAAATTATTTTTATGTTATATATGCTGTTTATGAATCATGAAAGTTTAATTTTGTTTTTGCGTATACCAGTTAGGAAAAAATATAATTGAGCTGCAACATGAATACAAATACAAATACAAAACCTGACTTGAATATCCCTATAAGAGTAAATTCCAATGTTTAGCCATTTGTTTCTTCCTTTACCTTTCATCACCTGACTAAAGCACCGTAATGCCACAGATAAAATGGAAAGAAAAAGAAAGTTGGATATATAGCACAAACTCGGGCTCGGGGAGCTTTGAGGGTAAGGGGAGATCATACACAGCAGAAAATATAAAGAAAAAAATGTAATTTTTTTTTATATTGGCAGCCTATCTGCCAGTATTTTAAATGGGGGTGAGGGAGGGAAAGTGTCAGGTGGGAGGGTAATCTGTACACTAGAAGTTAAAAATTAACCCCTTCACTGTTTCAAAGTTTGTGAAAAAGTACTTTTTTTTTCTTTTTTTTTATTTGATCGCATTTGGCAGTAAAATAGTAGCATGAAAAATACCAAAATGGGCCTAGATCAATACCTTGGGTTGTCTACTTAAAAATATATATAGTTTTGACAGGTAAATTAAAAACAAGGCTCTATTTCTATTTAAATGGAGCGATAGCAAAAATTCTCCAGTATTTTGGGCAAGTTTTTCTCTAAAAGTCCTGGTAGTGAAGGGGTTAAGACCAAATATGCCCCTGAGGGGGTTGGTAATTCTGCAACAAGCATATAAAGATTTAACAGTTCTAGCCAAATATCCTTTGCTTTCCTAATCCCTGTACCCAAGCAACAGCTACTTCTTAAATGTAACATTTCTAAATCTTAATTTAACAGGGACAGTTATCTATACAAGTGTGTTTATTATACAGTTAACAGTAGCAGTATGTTACAAATGTAAAAAGGACTTCAAACCTCATTATACACACACTTGAACCCTACTATGTGCATTACTAACTACAACTTAATAGCAGTACAAGTAACACATGCAATATGACAGTATGTGTAACTCACCCTGAGCACAAGCTGCAACAAGACAGTCCAATTTCCATACTACTACACTTTCCTTACTGGAAAAATCTGCTCGTGGCGGAACATAGTTATTCTGGAGGTAAATTTTAGGATCAAACTTTTGATAGTTTTTACCAATCTCTTCAATACTAGCCATGCTTGTCAGGTAAGGAACACACCCAGACTGGTTCTGCTAGAATCTTTTTATGTAGCAGAGACTTATTCTGTCTTAAAGGTACAGCACTATGTAACAATGTTAAACAGTTATCACTATAAGTAAAGGCGGTGCTAATCTGGACATGAACAAGTTTATGAAAATTTTTTATCCCCCACCTTTAACAGAGGTAAATGAATCAGGGGTAAGTAATGTTAATTAAACCACAAGTAGACTAGTAATTAATTAATGGACATTTTGTGTCTTTTAAAGGTCCTAGATTAGACAAAACCCTTATAAATTATTTAAGACAAATTATAGGTATTCAGTGGTTGGTGACATTTTTTACCAATAAATAAGTAGGGTAAAAACAGGAGTAATAGCTGCAAAATGTTTTGAGGCTTCCTTCTAACCTTTTAATATTTATTAGTTTTGTAATTATGAAAATCTGCTTGTTTACATTTATCATTACAAAATGGTGCTTTTTATTTTATTTTACTGGATTTTATTGTTTATAGACCTCATACATGGATTTCCCATTTCTCTGTAATGATACATTTGCACCACCTGTGTTAAAGGGATAGAAAGGTCAAAGCTGAAATGTGTATGGTTGCATTTCAATTTTTAATAGAAACATTTTTGCAATATACTTCCATTAGCAAAAAAAAGAATTTATGCTTACCTGATAAATTACTTTCTCCAACGGTGTGTCCGGTCCACGGCGTCATCCATTACTTGTGGGATATTCTCCTCCCCTACAGGGAAAGGCAAGGAGAGCACACAGCAAGAGCTGTCCATATAGCTCCCCCTCTGGCTCCACCCCCCAGTCATTCGACCGACGGTTAGGAGAAAAAGGAGAAACTATAGGGTGCCGTGGTGACTGTAGTGTATAAAGAAAAAGAAAACATTTTCAAACCTGATTAAAAAACCAGGGCGGGCCGTGGACCGGACACACCGTTGGAGAAAGTAATTTATCAGGTAAGCATAAATTCTGTTTTCTCCAACATTGGTGTGTCCGGTCCACGGCGTCATCCATTACTTGTGGGAACCAATACCAAAGCTTTAGGACACGGATGAAGGGAGGGAGCAAATTAGGTTACCTAAACAGAAGGCACCACGGCTTGCAAAACCTGTCTCCCAAAAACAGCCTCCGAAGAAGCAAAAATATCAAATTTGAAAAATTTGGCAAAAGTGTGCAGAGAAGACAAAGTCGCTGCCTTACATATCTGATTAACAGAAGCCTCGTTCTTGAAGGCCCATGTGGAAGCCACAGCCCTAGTGGAGTGAGCTGTGATTCGGTCAGGAGGCTGCCGTCCGGCAGTCTCATAAGCCAATCGGATAATGCTTTTCAGCCAGAAAGAAAGAGAGGTAGCAATAGCTTTTTGTCCTCTCCTCTTACCAGAGTAAACGACAAACAAGGATGAGGTTTGTCTAAAATTCTTTGTTGCTTCTAAATAGAACTTTAAAGCACGGACTACATCTAAATTGTGTAACAAACGTTCCTTCTTTGAAACTGGATTCGGGCACAGAGAAGGAACAACTATTTCCTGGTTAATTTTCTTGTTGGAAACAACTTTTGGAGGAAAACCAGGCTTGGTAGGCAAAATAACCTTATCTGAATGGAACACCAGATAGGGTGGATCACACTGCAAAGCAGATAATTCAGAAACTCTTCTAGCAGAAGAAATAGCAACCAAAAACAGAACTTTCCAAGATAGCAACTTGATATCTATGGAATGTAAGGGTTCAAACGGAACCCCCTGAAGAACTGAAAGAACTAAATTTAGACTCCAAGGAGGAGTCAAGGGTCTGTAAACAGGTTTGATTCTGACCAAAGCCTGTACAAAAGCTTGTACCTCTGGCACAGCTGCCAGTCGTTTGTATAACAAGACAGATAAAGCAGAAATCTGTCCTTTTAGAGAACTCGCTGACAATCCCTTATCCAAACCTTCTTGGAGAAAGGAGAGGATCTTAGGAATGTTAATCTTACTCCAGGAGAATCCCTTGGATTCACACCAACAGATATATCTTTTCCATATTTTATGGTAAATCTTTCTAGACACAGGTTTTCTGGCTTGGACCAGAGTATCTATCACTGAATCTGAAAACCCACGCTTGGATAAAATCAAGCGTTCAATTTCCAAGCAGTCAGCTGCAGAGAAATTAGATTTGGATGTTCGAATGGACCTTGTACTAGAAGATCCTGTCTCAAAGGTAGCTTCCATGGTGTAGCCGATGACATATTCACCAGGTCTGCATACCAAGTCCTGCGCGGCCACGCAGGAGCTATCAGAATCACTGAGGCCTTCTCCTGTTTGATCCTGGCTACAAGCCTGGGAAGGAGAGGGAACGGTGGAAACGCATAAGCTAGGTTGAACGACCAAGGCGCCACTAATGCATCCACTAAAGTGGCCTTGGGATCCCTGGATCTGGACCCGTAGCAAGGAACCTTGAAGTTCTGACGAGACGCCATCAGATCCATGTCTGGAATGCCCCATAATTGAGTCAACTGGGCAAACACCTCCGGGTGGAGTTCCCACTCCCCCGGATAGAAAATCTGACGACTCAGATAATCCGCCTCCCAGTTGTCTACTCCTGGGATGTGGATTGCAGATAGGTGGCAGAAGTGATCCTCCGCCCATTTGATGATCTTGGATACCTCTCTCATCGCCAAGGAACTCCTTGTTCCTCCCTGATGGTTGATGTAAGCTACAGTCGTCATGTTATCTGACTGGAATCTTATGTATCCGGCCTTCGCTAGATGAGGCCAAGCCCGGAGAGCATTGAATATCACTCTCAGTTCCAGGATGTTGATCGGGAGAAGAGACTCTTCCCGAGACCATAAACCCTGAGTTTTCAGGGAATCCCAGACCGCGCACCAGCCTGATAGACTGGCATCGGTCGTGACAATGACCCCCTTTGGTCTGCAGAAAAATGTTATAATGATCCTGTCTACTGGAGCATGCACAGTTGTAATGGTCCTAGATGAATTCGAGCAAAAGGAACTATGTCCATTGCTGCAACCATCAACCCTACTACTTCCATGCACTGAGCTATGGAAGGCTGCAGAATAGAGAGAAGAACTTGACAAGCGTTTAGAAGCTTTGACTTTCTGACTTCTGTCAGGAAGATCTTTATTTCAAAAGAATCTATTATTGTTCCCAAAAAGGGAACTCTTGTCGACGGAGACAGGGAACTCTTTTCTACGTTCACCTTCCACCCGTGAGATCTGAGAAAGGCTAGAACAATGTCTGTATGAGCCTTTGCCTTGGAAAGAGACGACGCTTGAATTAGAATGTCGTCCAGATAAGGTGCCACTGCAATGCCCCTTGGTCTTAGAACCGCTAGAAGGGACCCGAGCACCTTTGTGAAAATTCTGGGAGCAGTGGCTAGTCCGAATGGGAGAGCCACGAACTGATAATGTTTGTCCAGAAAGGCGAACCTTAGGAACTGATGATGATCTTTGTGGATAGGAATATGTAGATACGCATCCTTTAAATCCACGGTAGTCATATATTGACCCTCCTGGATTGTAGGTAAAATTGTTCGAATGGTTTCCATTTTGAACGATGGAACTCTGAGAAATTTGTTTAGAATTTTTAAATCCAGAATTGGTCTGAAAGTTCCCTCTTCTTTGGGAACTACAAACAGATTTGAGTAAAAACCCCTGACCTTGGTTCCACAGTTGGAACTGGGTGTATCACTCCCATCTTTAACAGGTCTTCTACACAATGTAAGAATGCCTGTCTACTTATTTGGTTTGAAGATAAGTGAGAAATGTGGAACCTTCCCCTTGGGGGTAGTTCCTTGAATTCTAGAAGATAACCCTGAGAGACTATTTCTAGTGTCCAGGGATCCTGAACATCTCTTGCCCAAGCCTGAGCAAAGAGAGAGAGTCTGTCCCCTACTAAATCCGGTCCCGGATCGGGGGCTACCCCTTCATGCTGTCTTGGTAGCAGCAGCAGGCTTCTTGGCCTGTTTACCCTTATTCCTGCCTTGCATTGATTTCCAAGCTGGTTTAGTCTAGGAAGCGTTACCCTCTTGTCTAGAGGCTGCCGAGTTAGAAGCCAGTCTGTTCCTGAAATTGCGAAAGGAACGAAAATTGGACTTATTCTTAGCCTTGAAAAAGGCCTATCCTGTGGGAGGGCATGGCCCTTTCCCCCAGTGATGTCTGAAATAATTTCTTTCAATTCTGGCCCAAAAAGGGTCTTACCTTTGAAAGGGATATTAAGCAATTTTGTCTTGGAAGATACATCCGCCGACCAAGACTTTAGCCAGAGCGCTCTGCGCGCCACAATTGCAAACCCTGAATTTTTTGCCGCTAATCTCACCAACTGCAAAGCGGCGTCTAAAATAAAGGAATTAGCTAACTTAAGTGCGTGAATTCTGTCCATGACTTCCTCATACGGAGTCTCCCTACTGAGCGACTTTTCCAGTTGCTCGAACCAGAACCACGCCGCTGTAGTGACAGGAATAATGCACGAAATAGGTTGAAGGAGGTAACCTTGCTGTACAAAAATCTTTTTAAGCAAACCCTCCAATTTTTTATCCATAGGATCTTTGCAAGCACAATTGTCCTTAATGGTCGTGCGTTTGGCTAGTGTAGAAACCGCCTCCTCGACCTTAGGGACTGTTTGCCATATGTCCTTCCTGGGGTCGACCATAGGGAACAATTTCTTAAATATAGGAGGAGGGACAAAAGGTATGCCTGGCTTCTCCCACTCCTTATTCACTATGTCCGCCACCCGTTTATATCGGAAAGGCATCAGGGTGCACCGGGACCTCTAGGAACTTGTCCATCTTGCACAAGTTTTCTGGGATGACCAAATTGTCACAATCATCCAGAGTAGATAGCACCTCCTTAAGTAATGCGCGGAGATGCTCTGATGTAAATTTAAATGTCACAACATCAGGTTCTGCCTGCTGAGAAATTCTTCCTGTATCAGAAATTTCTCCATCTGAGAAACCCTCCCTCACTGCCACTTCAGACTGGTGTGAGGGTATGACAGAAAAATTATCATCAGCGCCCTCCTGCTCTACAGTGTTTAAAACAGAGCAATCGCGCTTTCTCTGAAATGCTGGCATTTTGGATAAAATATTAGCTATAGAGTTATCCATTACTGCCGTCAATTGTTGCATAGTAACAAGCATTGGCGCGCTAGAAGTACTAGGGGCCGCCTGCGCGGGCATAACTGGTATAGACACAGAAGGAGAAGATGTAGAACTATCTCTACTTCCTTCATCTGAGGAATCATCCTGGGCAACCTTACTATTTGTGACAATACTGTCCTTACTGTGTTTGGAAGCTATGGCACAATTATCACATATATTTGAAGGGGGAACCACATTGGCTTCCATACATACAGAACATGATCTATCAGAAGGTACAGACATGTTAAACAGGCTTAAACTGGTTAATAAAGTAAAAAAAAGGTTTTAAAACAAAACTGTTACTGTCTCTTTAAATGTTAAACAGGGCACACTTTATTACTGAATATGTGAAAAACTATGAAGGAATTATCCAAAATTTTCACCACAGTGTCTTAATGCATTCAAAGTATTGCACCCCAATTTTCAAGCTGTTAACCCTTAAAATGTGGAAACCGGAGCCGTTTGCAATTTTAACCCCACTACAGTCCCAGCCACAGCCTTTGTTGTGACTTCAACTATCCCAGGGGGGTATTTCAAGCCTTCTAGGAACTTTTTCAGTGGACACCAGACCCTCTCACATGCATCTGCATGCACTGTACTTAAAAGAAACTGTGCAATAATGGCGCGAAAATGAGGCTCTGCCTAATACAGTGAAAGGCCCTTCCTGACTGGGAAGGTGTCTAAACTAGTGCCTGGCAATAAAAACGTTCCCCAAACAATAAAAGTGTGAAAATTAATTCAAACTTTCCAAATATAACTTAAATAAACAATCGATTTAGCTCTTAAGAGTGTCCACCAGTTAATAGCCCATAATAAGCCCTTTATTCTTTCTAAGTCTAAGAAAATGGCTTACCGATCCCCATGAGGGAAAAATGACAGCCTTCCAGCATTACACAGTCTTGTTAGAAAATGGCTAGTCATACCTTGAGCAGAAAAGTCTGCAAACTGTTCCCCCCAACTGAAGTTCTCTCATCTCAACAGTCCTGTGTGGGAACAGCAATCGATTTTAGTTACTGCTGCTAAAATCATACTCCTCTTTTAAACAGAACTCTTCATCTCTTTCTGTTTCAGAGTAAATAGTACATACCAGCACTATTTTAAAATAACAAACTCTTGATAGAAGAAATAAAAAACTACAACTAACACCACAAACTCCTCACCATCCCCGTGGAGATGCTACTTGTTCAGAGCGGCAAGGAGAATGACTGGGGGGTGGAGCCAGAGGGGGAGCTATATGGACAGCTCTTGCTGTGTGCTCTCCTTGCCTTTCCCTGTAGGGGAGGAGAATATCCCACAAGTAATGGATGACGCCGTGGACCGGACACACCAATGTTGGAGAAATACTACTAGTAAAATGTATTACTGTTTTTCAGTGGCATATGGACATATACTGTTAGGGCCCGTACACGGCTGTGTGAAGCTGGTCCCACTACAATCGGCACAAATAAAAAATCCACTGTGTTTCATTAGTGCTACGTTTGTGCTATTTTGTGCCGCAAAAATTAAGATTTGTTCTGCTTTTAATTTTAAGATAATAGCAATTGTTGTTGGTTAGTGCTACATTTGTGCTGTTTAAATCTCCGTTCTATCTGGTTTCGTTTTTGAGTTATTAGTGATTTAATAAAGGTCACCAGTCCCCCTACAACAGCCAAAAGACATGAAAGCGGTTGGTTAGTGCTGTGTTTGTGCTGTTAAAATTATTATTTGTGCTGCTTTGGTTTTTTAGTTATAACAGTTTGTTTTTTGTCAGTGAAAATTATGTAACCCGTCATCCAATTCGCCTCAGCTGTGTAAAGTTGGTACTCCATGTTTTTAAAATGCGAATAAAAATATACATTCATTTGTGCTGTGTTTGTGCTGATTTGTGCTTCAAAAATTAACATTAGTGCTAGTTTTTTGTTTTGGAGATATTAAGCATTATATATGTTCAAACTCCACCCACTTTGCACTCCACATTATTACATTTTAAAAACAAACATAACATTCGTTTGTGCTGAGATTATGTTGATTTGTGCTGGTTTGGTTTTGGAAATATTGAGCATTGTATTTGATCAAACTCCGTCCACTTTGCACCCCACATTATAACATTTTAAAAACAAATATACCATTTGTATGTGCTGCCTTTGTCCTGATTTGTGGGGCAAAAACAAACATTTGTGCCAGTTTGGTTTTTGAAATATTGAGCATTATATATGATCAATCTCTGCCCACATTTTCACATCAGCCAATAGCATGAGAGCTACTGAAATCTTATTGGCTGCAAATCAGCCAATAAGATTTCAGTAGCTTTCATCCTATTGGCTGATGTGAAAATGTCAGCCAATAGGAATGCAAGATACCCCAATAAATATGGAGTACCTTGCATTCAATCTTCAGTGTGCGGCGGACGATCGCATGAAGAGGAGCCTCCATGCCGCTGAGGATCGCCGCCGAGGATAGCCACATCTGGGTAGACCGTTCTGCGCAGCCTTTGCTGTGGATGAAGATAGAAGATGATGGACCTTCTCCTCCAGACTTCAGGAACCGTGAGTACCTATTTGGGGCTTAGTGTTAAGCTTTTTTATTTTTTAGGGTTGGTTTTTTTTTTAGATTAGGGTTTTTGGGCAATTGAAAAAGTGCTGAATGCCCTTTTTAAGGGGAGTGAAAAGAGCTAAATGCCCTTTTAAAGGGCCAGTAAACCTAAAAAATAATGTTATATAATTCTGCACATAGTGCAGAATTATATAACATTATATTAGCAGCAGCTTTCTAAAACCTAATATTTCCTGTGAATTTTTATAAAAAAAAAAGACTGTTTTTCAGACCCGTTCTCTGTCCTCTTCTGAGCGGGTCTGTTTTTATCACAGAGCGCATCTGGGCAGCTGTCTATTCACAGCCCGGCCCGACCGCGCCATTATACTCAGTGCAGCTCGCTCCTGCTCTGTCTGACAGCGGGAGCGAGCTGCACTGAGTATAATGGCGCGGTCGGGCCGGGCTGTGACTAGACAGCTGGCCAGATGCGCTCTGTGATAAAAACAGACCCGCTCAGAAGAGCACAGAGGGAGGTTCTGAAAAACTGTCTTTTTTTATAAAAATTCACAGGGAATATTAGGTTTTATAAAGCTGCTACTATTATAATGTTATATAATTCTGCACTATGTGCAGAATTATATAACATTATTTTTTAGGTTTACTGGCCCTTTAAGGGCAATGCCCATACAACTGCAATGGGTAGTTTAGGTTTTTTTATTTTGGTGGGTGGGGGGTTTTTACTGTTAGAGGGGGACTTATTATTATTTTTTAATGCAAAAAAGCTGTTTAACTTAGGGCAATGCCCTACAAAAAGCCCTTTTAAGGGCTATTAGTATTTTATTATTAGATTAGGGGGTGTTTTTATTTTAGGGGGGCATTTTTATTTTCATAAGGATTAGATTTATTTTTTTTATTTTGGATAATGCGGTTTATTTTCTGTAATGTTAGCCTTTTTTTTGTGTGTAATTTTAGATTAATTTAATGTAATCTTATTTTTTATTTTTTTAAAGTACTGTTAGGATTTTTTATTTTCATTGTAATTTAGTATTTTATGTAATTAAGGGGTTAATTTAGGGGGTGTTAAGTTAGGGTGCTTAGTCATTAAATTAGTTATTTGTGTTGTGGGGGTTGACGGTTTAGGAGTTAATAGGTCAATTAGGTTTAATGCGTTGTGGGGGGTTGACAGATTAGGGGTTAATATGTTAATTAAGTTTATTGTGTTGGTGGTGGATGGCGGTTTAGGGGTTAATAAATTAATAATTTGCGATATGCTGGAATGGCGGATTAGGGGTTAATAGAAGTAATAGGTAGTTTGTGATGTTGGGGTTGGCGGATAACATCATTTATGCTTACCTGATAAATTTATTTCTCTTGTAGTGTAGTCAGTCCACGGGTCATCCATTACTTATGGGATTATATCTCTTCCCCAACAGGAAGTTGCAAGAGGATAACCCAAGCAGAGCTGCTATATAGCTCCTCCCCTCACATGTCATATCCAGTCATTCGACCAAAACAAGACGAGAAAGGAGAAACCATAGGGTGCAGTGGTGACTGGAGTTTAATTAAAATTTAGATCTGCCTTAAAAGACAGGGCGGGCCGTGGACTGACTACACTACAAGAGAAATAAATTTATCAGGTAAGCATAAATTATGTTTTCTCTTGTTAAGTGTAGTCAGTCCACGGGTCATCCATTACTTATGGGATACCAATACCAAAGCTAAAGTACACGGATGAAGGGAGGGACAAGGCAGGAACTTTAAACGGAGGGAACCACTGCCTGAAGTACCTTTCTCCCAAAAATAGCCTCCGAAGAAGCAAAAGTGTCAAATTTGTAATATTTTGAAAAAGTGTGAAGTGAAGACCAAGTCGCAGCCTTGCAAATCTGTTCAACAGAAGCCTCATTTTTAAAGGCCCAGGTGGAAGCCACAGCTCTAGTAGAATGAGCTGTAATTCTTTCAGGAGGCTGCTGTCCAGCAGTCTCATAGGCTAAACGTATTATGCTACGAAGCCAAAAGGAGAGAGAGGTAGCCGAAGCCTTTTGACCTCTCCTCTGTCCAGAGTAAACGACAAACAGGGAAGAAGTTTGACGAAAATCTTTAGTTGCCTGCAAATAGAACTTCAGGGCACGGACTACGTCCAGATTATGCAAAAGTCGTTCCTTCTTTGAAGAAGGGTTAGGACACAATGATGGAACAACAATCTCTTGATTGATATTCCTGTTAGAAACTACCTTAGGTAAGAACCCAGGTTTAGTACGCAGAACTACCTTGTCTGAATGAAAAATCAGATAAGGAGAATCACAATGTAAGGCAGATAACTCAGAGACTCTTCGAGCCGAGGAAATAGCCATCAAAAACAAAACTTTCCAAGATAACAGCTTGATATCAATGGAATGAAGGGGTTCAAATGGAACGCCTTGCAGAACGTTAAGAACTAAGTTTAAGCTCCACGGTGGAGCAACAGTCTTAAACACAGGCTTAATCCTAGCCAAAGCCTGACAAAAAGCCTGAACGTCTGGAATTTCTGCCAGACGCTTGTGTAGAAGAATAGACAGAGCAGAAATCTGTCCCTTTAACGAACTAGTGGATAAGCCCTTTTCTAAACCCTCTTGTAGAAAAGACAATATCCTAGGAATCCTAACCTTACTCCATGAGTAACTCTTGGATTCGCACCAATATAAATATTTACGCCATATCTTATGGTAAATTCTTCTGGTAACAGGTTTCCTAGCCTGTATTAAGGTATCAATAACCGACTCCGAGAAGCCACGCTTTGATAGAATCAAGCGTTCAATCTCCATGCAGTCAGCCTCAGAGAAATTAGATTTGGATGGTTGAAAGGACCCTGAATTAGAAGGTCCTGCCTCAGAGGCAGAGACCATGGTGGACAGGACGACATGTCCACTAGGTCTGCATACCAGGTCCTGCGTGGCCACGCAGGCGCTATCAGAATCACTGATGCTCTCTCCTGTTTGATCTTGGCAATCAGTCGAGGAAGCATCGGAAATGGTGGAAACACATAAGCCATGTTGAAGACCCAAGGGGCTGTCAGAGCATCTATCAGCACCGCTCCCGGGTCCCTGGACCTGGATCCGTAACAAGGAAGCTTGGCGTTCTGGTGAGACGCCATGAGATCCAGATCTGGTTTGCCCCAGCGATGAATCAGTTGAGCGAAGACCTCCGGATGAAGTTCCCACTCCCCCGGATATAAAGTCTGGCGACTTAGAAAATCCGCCTCCCAGTTCTCCACGCCTGGGATGTAGATCGCTGACAGGTGGCAAGAGTGAGACTCTGCCCAGCGAATTATCTTTGAGACTTCCAACATCGCTAGGGAACTCCTGGTTCCCCCTTGATGATTGATGTAAGCCACAGTCGTGATGTTGTCCGACTGAAATCTGATGAACCTCAGAGTTGCTAACTGAGGCCAAGCTAGAAGAGCATTGAATATTGCTCTTAACTCCAGAATATTTATTGGGAGGAGTTTCTCCTCCCGAGTCCATGATCCCTGAGCCTTCAGGGAATTCCAGACTGCGCCCCAACCTAGAAGTCTGTTGTTACAATCGTCCAATCTGGCCTGCGAAAGGTCATCCCCTTGGACAGGTGGGGCTGAGAAAGCCACCATAGAAGAGAATCTCTGGTCTCTTGATCCAGATTTAGTAGAGGGGACAAATCTGAGTAATCCCCATTCCACTGACTTAGCATGCACAATTGCAGCGGTCTGAGATGCAGGCGCGCAAATGGTACTATGTCCATTGCCGCTACCATTAAGCCGATTACTTCCATGCACTGAGATACTGACGGGTGTGGAATGGAATGAAGGGCACGGCAAGCATTTAGAAGTTTTGATAACCTGGCCTCCGTCAGGTAAATTTTCATCTCTACAGAATCTATAAGAGTCCCTAGGAAGGGAACCCTTGTGAGTGGTAATAGAGAACTCTTTTCCACGTTCACCTTCCACCCATGCGACCTCAGAAATGCCAGAACTATCTCTGTATGAGACTTGGCAGTTTGAAAACTTGACGCTTGTATCAGAATGTCGTCTAGGTACGGAGCCACCGCTATGCCTCGTGGTCTTAGTACCGCCAGAAGTGAGCCCAGAACCTTTGTAAAGATTCTTGGAGCCGTAGCTAACCCGAAGGGAAGAGGTACAAACTGGTAATGCCTGTCTAGGAAGGCAAATCTTAGGTACCGATAATGATCCTTGTGAATCGGTATGTGAAGGTAGGCATCCTTTAAGTCCACAGTGGTCATGTACTGACCCTCTTGGATCATGGGTAGGATGGTTCGAATAGTTTCCATTTTGAATGATGGAACTCTTAGGAATTTGTTTAGGATTTTTAAGTCCAAGATTGGTCTGAAGGTTCCCTCTTTCTTGGGAACCACAAACAGATTTGAATAGAATCCTTGCCAGTGTTCCGTCTGCGGAACTGGGTGGATCACCCCCATTAGTAAGAGGTCTTGTACACAGCGTAGAAATGCCTCTTTCTTTATTTGGTTTGCTGATAACCTTGAAAGATGAAATTTTGAAGCTTTGAAGTCCAGAAGATATCCCTGAGATATGATCTCCAACGCCCAGGGATCCTGGACATCTCTTGCCCAAGCCTGGGCGAAGAGAGAAAGTCTGCCCCCCACTAGATCCGTTTCCGGATAGGGGGCCCTCTCTTCATGCTGTCTTAGGGGCAGCAGCAGGTTTTCTGGCCTGCTTGCCCTTGTTCCAGGACTGGTTAGTTTTCCAGCCCTGTCTGTAATGAGCAACAGCTCCTTCCTGTTTTGGAGCGGAGGAAGTTGATGCTGCTCCTGCCTTGAGGTTACGAAAGGCACGAAAATTAGACTGTTTGGCCTTTGATTTGGCCCTGTCCTGAGGCAGAGCATGGCCCTTACCTCCCGTAATGTCAGCGATAATTTCTTTCAAGCTGGGCCCGAATAAGGTCTGCCCTTTGAAAGGAATATTAAGCAATTTAGATTTAGAAGTCACGTCAGCTGACAGGATTTAAGCCATAGCGCTCTGCGCGCTTGGATGGCGAAACCGGAGTTCTTAGCCGTAAGTTTGGTTAAATATACGACGGCATCAGAAACAAATACGTTAGCTAGCTTAAGTGCTTTAAGCTTGTTCATAATTTCATCCAATGGAGCTGTGCGAATGGCCTCTTCCAGAGTCTCAAACCAGAATGCCGCCGCAGCAGTGACAGGCGCAATGCATGCAAGGGGCTGTAAGATAAAACCTTGTTGAACAAACATTTTCTTAAGGTAACCTTCTAATTTTTTATCCATTGGATCTGAAAAGGCACAACTATCCTCCATCGGGATAGTGGTACGCTTAGCTAAAGTAGAAACTTCTCCCTCCACCTTAGGGACCGTCTGCCATAAGTCTCGTGTGGTGGCGTCTATAGGAAACATTTTCCTAAATATGGGAGGAGGGGAAAAAGGCACACCGGGTCTATCCCACTCCTTGCTAATAATCTCTGTAAGCCTTTTAGGTATAGGAAACACGTCAGTACACACCGGTACCGCATAGTATCTATCCAACCTACATAATTTTTTTGGAATTGCAACCGTGTTACAATCATTCAGAGCCGCTAATACCTCCCCTAGCAATATGCGGAGGTTCTCAAGCTGAAATTTAAAATTAGAAATCTCTGAATCCAGTCTCCCTGGATCAGATCCGTCACCCACAGAATGAAGCTCTCCGTCTTCATGTTCTGCAAATTGTGACGCAGTATCGGACATGGCTCTCACATCATCAGCGCGCTCTGTCCTTAACCCAGAGCTATCACGCTTGCCTCTTAATTCTGGCAATTTAGATAATACTTCTGTCATAACAGTAGCCATGTCTTGCAAAGTGATTTGTAAGGGCCTCCCTGATGTACTTGGCGCCACAAAATCACGCACCTCCTGAGCGGGAGGCGAAGGTACTGACACGTGAGGAGAGTTAGTCGGCATAACTTCCCCCTCGTTGTCTGGTGATAATTTCTTTACATGTAAAGACTGACTTTTATTTAAAGTTACATCAATGCATTTAGTACACAACTTTCTATGGGGCTCCACATTGGCCTTCATACATAGTGAACAAACAGATTCATCTGTGTCAGACATGTTTAAACAGACTAGCAATGAGACTAGCAAGCTTGGAAAATACTTTTCAAATAAATTTACAAGCAATATAAAAAACGCTACTGTGCCTTTAAGAAGCACAAAAAGCTGTCACAGTTGAAATAACAATGAACCAAATTAGTTATAGCAACCAAATTTTCACAGTAAATGTATTAAGTTAGCAAAGGATTGCACCCACCAGCAAATGGATGATTAACCCCTTAATACCCAAAAACGGATAACAATTTAATAATTAACGTTTTTATCACAGTCAAACACACTGTCACAGGTCTGCTGTGACTGATTACCTCCCTCAAAATGAATTTTGAAGACCCCTGAGCTCTCTAGAGACGTCCTGGATCATGGAGGATAAAGTAGGAAGATTGTGACTGAATTTTTACTGCGCAAAAAAGCGCTAAAATAGGCCCCTCCCACTCCTATTACAACAGTGGGGAAGCTCAGTTAACTGTTTCTATGTAGAAACAAAAGTTAGCCATGTGGTAAAAATCATGCCCCAATATGTTTTATCACCAAGTACCTCACAAAAAACGATTAACATGCCAGTAAAAGTTTTGAATATACATTTTAAAAGTTATGAAGTGTTATTAATAAGCCTGCTACCAGTCGCTTTTACTGCAGTTAAGGCTCATACATTACTTCAGTATTAACAGTATTTTCTGAGTCAAATTCCATTCCCTAGAAAAATACTTCAGTGTACACACACTCATCAGCCTAATACCAGTCGCTACCACTGCATTTAAGGCTGAACTTACATTACATTGGTATCAGCAGTAATTTCTCAGTCAATTCCATTGCTTAGAAAAATAATTTACTGCACATACCTCGTTTGCAGGGGGGCCCTGCATGCTATTCCCCTTTTCTGAAGTTACCTCACTCCTCAGAATGTGCGAGAACAGCCAGTGGATCTTAGTTACGTCTGCTAAGATCATAGAAAACGCAGGCAGATTCTTCTTCTAATGCTGCCTGAGAAACAAACAGCACACTCCGGTGCCATTTAAAATAACAAACTTTTGATTGAAGAAATAAACTAAGTTTAAAAACACCACAGACCTCTCACAACGACCTATCTTTAGTTAGGTTGCAAGAGAATGACTGGATATGACATGTGAGGGGAGGAGGTATATAGCAGCTCTGCTTGGGTGATCCTCTTGCAACTTCCTGTTGGGGAAGAGATATAATCCCATAAGTAATGGATGACCCGTGGACTGACTACACTTAACAAGAGAAATAGGGGTTAATCATTTTATTATGTAGTTGTTTTTTGTTTTTTTCTTAATACTTTGTGCGGGCAGCTATTTTTTTTTTAATTTTATTTTTTAATACTTCGTACGAGCGGTTAGGTTTTTTTTTTAATACTTATTGCGGACGGTTAGGTTTTCTTTTAATACTTTTTGCTGGCGGTTAGGTTTTTTTTTTGTAATGCTCCGTTTGCCTTCGCTGAATCCCGGTGGATTCCGAAAATGGCAGGGTAATCCACCAGGATGCAGTGTAAGCTGCATCCAGGTGAATTCTTTGGGCTGTCTCACGCAGCCAACATTCTTTTGGCTGCCTCACGCAGCCAACATTCCTTTGAGGATGCATGTGCAACTGGCAACAGACGCGTTACAAACTCGATTATATTTGATCAAACTTTGGGGCTTGGTTAGAAGAAATTTAATAACCTGGATTGTAAAGTGTGCAGGGTTTGATTAAATATAATGCTCAATATTTTCAAAACCAAACCAGCACAAACGTTATTTTTTTTTAGCACAAATCAGCAGAAACTCTGCACATTAAAATGGTATATTTGTTATTAAAATGTAATAATGTGTGGTACAAAGTGGGTGGAGTTTGATCATATATAATGCTCAGTATTGGCACAAATGTTTGTTTTTGCTGCACAAATGAATGGTATATATTTTTTTAACCCCTTTCAAACAAAAACTTGCCCAAAATACCAGAGAATTTTTAGCATTTTTGCTATCACTCATATATATTTTTTAAATAGACAACCCAAGGTATTGATCTAGGCCCATTTTTGGTATATTTCAAGCCACCCTTTCACCTCCAAATGCAATAAAATATAAAAAAGTTGCTTTTTGGTAATTAGAAGGCTGCTAATTGCAGCTGCGCACCACACTTCTATTATTCCAGGCAGTGAAGGGGTTAATTTTAGCTTTGGTGTAGGGATTAGCCTCCCACCTGACACTTCCCACCCCCTGATTCCTTCCAAACAGCTCTCTGTTTTTGTTTTTTAAATAAAAAAAATAATTTTTATTTTTATATTTTCTGCAGTGTAGGATCCCCCCTTACTCCCTAACCTCCCTGATCCCCCCCCAAACAGCCCTCTAAACCTCCCCCCTCTACCTATTAGCCGCCATCTTAGATACTGGCAGGTTAGATACGTTTTTTCTCTGAAATTAGAGAAGAGAGGAGCGCAGACTCAAATGCAGAGTAATAACAGTTTTAATATAACACACAAGACAAATGGCCACTCACAAGATAAAAGTTAAAATTCAGCATATGTGCAACAATAACACAAAAGACTTATCGTCTCATGTCAGGTTCCTTCTGTGTTCCAAAAATGTCAAAGTTGGCGTGTCCCTCCAATGATTTCCAAATATAGCCCGGTTGTCAGATTATGTCCGTTGCAAAGTGTCTCCAAACAAAGTTCAAGCAAAAGCATCAGACATAAACAACAGTGGTAATAATACCTGTGATTCAATACTGGAATATGGGGCAAGGAGGATAACAGGCAGATTGACAATTGCGACTATGTAATAACGTTCCTCTGCTCTTATACCTCCAGACTCGTAGCTGCAGACTTAGAGCTGGGGCGGCTTCACAGGAACGAATGGCTCAGGGATGGGCGGGTCTCTACGCGTTTCGTCACGTCTCGGCGTGACTTTCTCAAGAGTAATACGTGATAAGGGAGGAGAGGCTCTATAAAGGGGAGTGTAAATACACACACCCACTTATTAGACCAATCGCATGGGGTAAATAACGGCAGTGTTGGATATCTAAGATAAAAACGACATATAAGAAAAATGACAATACTTTCTTTAAAATATCACAATAATAAATACTAAATACGATATGCATATAAATATTGATTAATAAAGATGGGCATGCTAATAATACCATACAATATAGATACAAGAATATATATATGAATATGTTAATAAGAATATGCTATAATACATAGACCAATATTCAAATATTAAAATACTATATATATAGAAAAATTGTGTAAACATGTATATATTAAATATATATATATGTATCTTAAAAATACTAATAATAGTAACACCTGAATTAAAATTAAAAAATTAAAACCATTAAAATTGATGTATGTTATGAAACTATTTTATAAAAAGGCCTGCAAGTCAATTTCTATATTTAACCCATTGGGCTCCATACAATTGAGATTTTTAATCCAAAAGGTTTCTTGTTTTTTCTCTCAGTGGGTTTGCGGTAATTTCTAACAGCAACTTTGTTTGTGGATTCATCATGATAAAGAATAAGGTCCAAAAAGGGTAAAGAGACAGTTGAATGTTCCATAGTAAACTTGAGATTGTATGTATTGGAGTTTATATGATTTAAAAAATCATTGATCCTATTTTGTGGACCCTGCCAGATAATAATAATATCATCTATATATTGATGATATTTTACAATATCCTCTTTGAATGGATTATTGGTCCAAATAAGATGATCTTCAAAATGAGATACATATAAATTGGCATAGGACGGGGCGAAGGTTGTCCCCATCGCTGTGCCTTGATGTTGACGATAGTAAATGCCTTCAAATAAAAAATAATTATGATTTAAAATAAACGAAATTCCTTCTAATAAGAACTCTATCTGTCTTTCTGCAAATTTATTGTTTCCCAAAATATCCTTGATTGCAGACAACCCCTTAACGTGAGGGATACTTGTATAAAGGGAAGATATGTCACAAGTGATCCATGTATAGTTTTTAGCCCAAGGAATATCTTCATATTTATTTATCACATCTATGGTGTCTCTGAGATAGGCTCTGGTGGATTTGACTACCGGTTGTAAAAAATTATCAATAAATTTGGATAGATTATCACACAAAGAGCCTATCCCAGAGACTATAGGTCTGCCAGGAGGATTTAGTGAATCCTTGTGGATTTTTGGCAGATGATAAAAACAAGCAATTTTAGGTGCAACTTCATATAAATAATTGTATTCATTCGTATTGAGAATTCCTTCTAATTTAGCCAGTGATAGGAACTCAAACAGTTCTTTTTTATATTTTTCCGTAGGGTTAAAGGTTAACTTCTGATATGTATTAAAATCAGAAAGACGCCCTAAAGACGACGTCCGTGCACTTACTAAGATTATTCAGGGCAGCCCTTTCTGTTTTTGTAAGATTATCTCTTATATTTGAGATATATCTCAAATATAAGAGATAATCTTACACATATCTCAAATATAAGAGATAATCTTACAAAAACAGAAAGGGCTGCCCTGAATAATCTTAGTAAGTGCACGGACGTCGTCTTTAGGGCGGCTGACAAAGGGGGGGTATTGTCGTACAAAACAGGTGCGACTACCTTAAGGAGGCTAATAATCTTCTTTCTGATTTTAATACATATCAGAAGTTAACCTTTAACCCTACGGAAAAATATAAAAAAGAACTGTTTGAGTTCCTATCACTGGCTAAATTAGAAGGAATTCTCAATACGAATGAATACAATTATTTATATGAAGTTGCACCTAAAATTGCTTGTTTTTATCATCTGCCAAAAATCCACAAGGATTCACTAAATCCTCCTGGCAGACCTATAGTCTCTGGGATAGGCTCTTTGTGTGATAATCTATCCAAATGTATTGATAATTTTTTACAACCGGTAGTCAAATCCACCAGAGCCTATCTCAGAGACACCATAGATGTGATAAATAAATATGAAGATATTCCTTGGGCTAAAAACTATACATGGATCACTTGTGACATATCTTCCCTTTATACAAGTATCCCTCACGTTAAGGGGTTGTCTGCAATCAAGGATATTTTGGGAAACAATAAATTTGCAGAAAGACAGATAGAGTTCTTATTAGAAGGAATTTCGTTTATTTTAAATCATAATTATTTTTTATTTGAAGGCATTTACTATCGTCAACATCAAGGCACAGCGATGGGGACAACCTTCGCCCCGTCCTATGCCAATTTATATGTATCTCATTTTGAAGATCATCTTATTTGGACCAATAATCCATTCAAAGAGGATATTGTAAAATATCATCGATATATAGATGATATTATTATTATCTGGCAGGGTCCACAAAATAGGATCAATGATTTTTTAAATCATATAAACTCCAATACATACAATCTCAAGTTTACTATGGAACATTCAACTGTCTCTTTACCCTTTTTGGACCTTATTCTTTATCATGATGAATCCACAAACAAAGTTGCTGTTAGAAATTACCGCAAACCCACTGAGAGAAAAAACAAGAAACCTTTTGGATTAAAAATCTCAATTGTATGGAGCCCAATGGGTTAAATATAGAAATTGACTTGCAGGCCTTTTTATAAAATAGTTTCATAACATACATCAATTTTAATGGTTTTAATTTTTTAATTTTAATTCAGGTGTTACTATTATTAGTATTTTTAAGATACATATATATATATTTAATATATACATGTTTACACAATTTTTCTATATATATAGTATTTTAATATTTGAATATTGGTCTATGTATTATAGCATATTCTTATTAACATATTCATATATATATTCTTGTATCTATATTGTATGGTATTATTAGCATGCCCATCTTTATTAATCAATATTTATATGCATATCGTATTTAGTATTTATTATTGTGATATTTTAAAGAAAGTATTGTCATTTTTCTTATATGTCGTTTTTATCTTAGATATCCAACACTGCCGTTATTTACCCCATGCGATTGGTCTAATAAGTGGGTGTGTGTATTTACACTCCCCTTTATAGAGCCTCTCCTCCCTTATCACCTATTACTCTTGAGAAAGTCACGCCGAGACGTGACGAAACGCGTAGAGACCCGCCCATCCCTGAGCCATTCGTTCCTGTGAAGCCGCCCCAGCTCTAAGTCTGCAGCTATGAGTCTGGAGGTATAAGAGCAGAGGAACGTTATTACATAGTCGCAATTGTCAATCTGCCTGTTATCCTCCTTGCCCCATATTCCAGTATTGAATCACAGGTATTATTACCACTGTTGTTTATGTCTGATGCTTTTGCTTGAACTTTGTTTGGAGACACTTTGCAACGGACATAATTTGACAACCGGGCTATATTTGGAAATCATTGGAGGGACACGCCAACTTTGACATTTTTGGAACACAGAAGGAACCTGACATGAGACGATAAGTCTTTTGTGTTATTGTTGCACATATGCTGAATTTTAACTTTTATCTTGTGAGTGGCCATTTGTCTTGTGTGTTATATTAAAACTGTTATTACTCTGCATTTGAGTCTGTGCTCCTCTCATCTAATTTCAGAGAAAAAACGTGTTTTACAATCAAGGTCTGTGGAATCACCTGTTCAAGAGGAGCTGCTGGAATCCTTTGCTTTATTCATAGGATCTTTTAATAAGTATAAAGAACTTTCCTTGCATCTACATCACTGGACTTTGTGTTATTTGTATTTATATTTTACACAATAACAATTGGTATGTTTTATATATGATATTCAATTTATAACTTCCAGGTTTATTGCGCTGCTTTGGTGTGTGTGTGCAAACACTCCCCATTTGTTTGTATTATATGGCAGGTTAGATACTGACCTATAAACTGTTTTTTTTTTTTCTAATTAAAAAAATAAATAAAAGGGGGCGGAGCCAAGCCGTGCAGGAACATGGCCGCAAGTCTGTAAGGCTCCGTGTCAGCTTATTCTCTTAGCCATACTTGCCTACTCAGGATATAGCTGTCGGACCGCTGCTGCAGTTGCTGAGAAGCAGCGTCATTGCCCCACAGCTATACTAATAGCTAAGATCGACCTACCCCTTCAGCTGGACTTTGGTGCTCCGGTGGACCGCGGTGGTCCTGACGATGCCTCAAGCATAATCTCTTTCTATCCGACTACGCCTGGGAGCTACAGCGCACTGCCGAACATCGCGGCCATTCTGAGAGGCGGCGCCATTACTAGACACCTGTGTCGCACGAACAGCCTCCCCTGCCAGCCCTCCTCTGGATCCCGACATCGAGGTAATAAAGTACTAAATAGCCGCTGGCCCTCACGAGTGACCTTGGTAACAGGGGTATTTGGAGACTGTCACTTTAACTCTAACTGTATAGCCGCTGCAAAAATCTACGCTTCCCACGTGGTCTACTTATACATATTGTGCTATTAAGCAAGTACACAGAGGGCTTATTCTTGTGCACGTACAAACACAGGGCCCCCATCTTCTTCTGTGCAAGGCTATCACATTCCGGCCACTCCACACTTATCACAGACCCAGGGAGGAATACAAGTATATCTGAGACTTTTTGGTCATAACAGTTAACCATCTCCTGGCAACTAAAGCTTATATAAAGCTACTCTCCTCTCACTTTTCTCTGCATAGTGACCCACCGTACCCCCTGCCTGCTAACGATACATACTGCCTGCCACTATTATCTCACCAACCCTGAAAAGAACAGACCCCAATACCCTCAACCCCATCAACGGGGGATACATATTCACGATGACCCCTAAAAAAGGACAGAGATCTGATAAGCCAGCCAAGTCAACATCCCAAACTCCATCAGTTTCTACTTTCTTTCAAACCGCAGATACTGCTCAAATGGCATCAGGAATAACACTTGACCAATCGAACCCTCCAAGCCTGTTAGAAATTGCAAATGACCAACAGGACTCACTGCAAGCTATACAGGTGAGGCTTGCTGCTCTACCTTCCAAATCAGACTTGGAATCTCTCAAATCTTTTATTAAGGAGGAGATGAGAGACCTTAAAAGAGACCTAAATGAGATGGGGGCCCGCATGGATTACCTGGAGGAGGGCCAGGAGTCTTTGAATAACTTGGTCAGCCTAAACACGCAACAAATCTCTATCCAGGACTCTAAAGTACAGTCCCTTCAGGATAAAATAGAGGACTTGGATAACCGTGGACGTAGGAACAACTTGAGGTTCCGCGGTATCCCAGAGGATGTGACCCCTGAACAACTTAAAAGCTATATTATCGGTCTAGCTCAACACCTCTCTCCTGAATCCCCACTGCTACTGGCTGAGGACCTGGACAGGGCACACAGAGCGCTGTGCCCCCTACCTAAGCCGCCACTGCCCCCACGTGATGTCATTGCTCGATTTCTACGTTTCACTACTATGGAAGCTATTTGGCAGGCAGCTAGGATGCGACGGTCCATATCGTTCCGGGGCCACTCCCTCCAGATCTATCAGGACCTTAGTCCCTACACAATCCAGAGGCGCAAGGAGATGAAGTTCATCACCAGTGCTCTGCAAGAACATTGCATCAAGTACCGATGGGGATTTCCTTTTAGCTTAATAATTAGTCACAATGGCTCACAAATTATTTATAAGGACTATAACAACCTCGAACACCTATCTAGATCCCTCAACATCTCTTTCAACACCCCGGCGGATTCAAATGTTATGTCCCCCTCTACAGCAGCGGAACCAGGGCTTTCACACCCATTGGAACAAAGACCCCAGTGGCAGAGGGTCCAACCAAAGAGAAGGAAAGTGGATAACTTGCCGTCCAGAGATGGAGCTCTGCCACCATGAGGCTGCATATCCTCCAAATTTTGTTAAGGATTTTCTTTCTCTTTTCTATACCTGGTGCACTTTGAGTACCTGTAATTATGGAGTCCAGGCTCATTCTTATGGGTCACACGTCTATACATTTGTACACCACTGTAGTTCTTGATACATAACCTGCCACATCAGCAGAATATAATGGACGTCTGACCTCTCACTGGTAACGTATGGTGTTGTACATGACTTTGTTAACATGCCTTGATTGCAGTATATCCCATGCCTGCCAAGTACAAAGACGCAAACCACGCTTATACTCTCCTTTTAATGTGGCTATACCTTAATTTATGGCAAGAGGAACCTTACGTCACTTGTTATAAGATGCATTATAGCATTTTCGCTTACTACCTATGCTGTTTAATATACTTATGCAAACGTGGATACAATACGCTGTTTTATCTATACTTTTGGTTTTAAATCTGAGATTCAATTTGCTACAGTTAAGGGCCTATCTATCTAAGTGCTCTCGTTGCCGATCATTACTTTCTTAATATGTTACGACTGAAGTTTACCTTACACATGCTATATCCAGGGACTTAAGTTACACTTATACTCTCCCTTTTCTGCATATCGTTATTCAAGTTATATATATATATATATATATATATATATATATGTTTACAACTAAAAAGGGCTAATGTGGTTAGATCTCACTAATTTTTTAACTTTTATTTCTTGTCCAGTCTTGGGGTGTGTTCTCTCCTCTCAATTAGGCCAAAGTGTTCCTAAACTTCCTATATTAAATGACCTTCACTACTCTCAGACATATGAATAACACACTAAATAAGATCAGATTTCTATCTCATAACACTAAAGGCCTCAATAGCCCCCAAAAAAGGTCAATAGCCCTAAGAGATTATAGGAGACATAAGGGTGATATCCTCTTTATTCAGGAGACCCACTTCCGGAAGGGATTTGAACCCAAAGCTAGTTTTCAGAAATTTGGGAAAGGCTTTTTCTCCTCCCACACTTCTAAACATAATGGGGTAGGGATCTTAATACATAGAAACTTACCTTTCATGCTGACCTCTACCCACAGAGACAAGGAAGGACTTTATATAATACTGGTTGGATTCCTATATCACAAACCCATCACACTGGTGAACCTTTATGCCCCTAATGTTAACCCTGCCCCTTTCTTTCACCAACTCTGCCACAAGGTCCTTGAGGTGGCTAGGGGTAGTTTGATTCTAGGGGGCGACTTCAACCTAGCTCTTGACCCTACTCTTGACTGCTCCACTGGCACTTCCTCCACATCCAACAAGACGCTACGACACATTAAACAATCCCTTTCACACCTTGCAATACATGACTCATGGCGCCTTCAACATCCTAATGACAAAGACTTCACCTTTTACTCCAGCCCCCATCAATTATATACGAGAATAGACTACATCTTTGCAGATGTATCTAGTTTATCCTCCATTGCCTCTACTAATATTAACCCTATAACATGGTCTGACCACGCCATAATTAGCTGCCAGCTTTGCTGGCGTCCTACTGACCCCTCCGCATCTACATGGCGGTTCGATGAATCTCTCCTTAGGGATCCCCAGGCGCTTATACAAATACAAAAGACTTTGATCGACTACTTCCAAAGAAATGATATCCCCGAGACGGATATACATAATACTTGGAATGCACATAAATGTGTGCTCCGAGGAGAACTCATTGCAATTAAGACAGCCAAACGTAAACAGCAACACACCTATCTTAACACTCTCCTAAACGACATAGCCAAACTCCAGACCCTACATTCAGCACACCCCGCAGATAAATCCCTCTCCGACAGTATCATACATAAAAGAGCCCAGCTCCGTTTACTCCTGGGCACTGAAGCTAAGTCAAAAGCCTTATACCTTAAAAAAATATACTACGAGGGAGCGAATAAGCAGGGTAGAATGCTAGCCCAACAACTTAAGAAAAGAACGAATAAACAATATATAATGGGTATAAGGGACCCCAGGGGGTCCTTAAAGTCTACTTCCGCAGATATCACACAAGCCTTTAGAGACTTCTATGACAACCTCTACAACATTAGGCGCGGTTTAGCGGACCCACACCCGGAGGACATAGCTGCTTATCTTAATAATATAATCCTTCCTAAACTGACCACTGAACAGAGGGACGAGTTAGATTTGCCATTTTCAGAAGAGGAGCTTCTCTTAGCTTTGTCATCCCTCCCCTCCGGAAAAGCTCCAGGCCCGGATGGGTTCAGTAACTCCTACTATAAACAATTTAAAGAACTTTTATCTCCCTACTTACTTAGATATTATAATAGCATAGATGATATTGGAGTCTTCTCACACATTACCGTAATCCCCAAACCCCATAAATCTCCTGACTCAATCACTAATTACCGCCCGATCTCACTTATTAATACTGACTTAAAAATATATGCAAAAATAATAGCGACCCGTCTCAACCGCTTTCTCCCTACCCTTATACATAATGACCAAGTGGGCTTTGTCCCTGGACGAGATGCCAGGGACAACACTGTCCGTAACATCATGTTAATCTGGCATGCCACCAACAAAAACATCCCTACTGCATTAATCTCAACAGATGCCGAAAAGGCGTTTGACCGGGTTAACTGGTCCTATCTAAGAGCATCCCTGGAGGCTTTTGGCATAGACAATATCACTCTACAACAGATATTTGCCCTATACAACTCACCTAGTGCCCGTATCATAGTTAACGGATCCCTCTCCTCCCCAATAGATATCAGGAATGGCACACGTCAGGTCTGCCCCCTTTCACCCCTACTGTTTGCCCTCTTTATTGAGACATTCGCCTTCAAAATTAGAAACACCCCGGGAGCCCAGGGTATCACGGTAGGGGGTGACGTATACAAGTTGTCACTTTTTGCCGACGACATCCTATTTACTCTGACCAAGCCTGAGACATCAATCCCCATACTACTGTCAGAACTCGCTACATTCCATACTCTCACAGACTTCCTGGTCAACCACACCAAGTCGGAAATTCTTGCCCTTGGACTCCCGGAGGACTTGATAAAATCTATTAAACTAAACTGCCCTCTAAAGTGGTGCGCGGGTGCGCTTAGATACCTCAACATCTACCTCCCTAAAACTTTCGATAGTTTATTTCAAGAAAATTAGATACCCATTAAAACCGCAATTATACGTGACCTCTCTTCCTGGGGTTCGAAGAAGCTCTCATGGTGGGGTAGGATCAATACAATAAAGATGAACATCTTCCCGAGGCTCCTTTATATAATGGGAGCGGTGCCGGTGCCTCCCAGATATCTCCTCCAGGTACAGAGTTTATTTAGTGCTTTTATTTGGAAAAAAAGACCACCAAGAATTAACAAAACTACCATGTCCTTATTGCGAGAACATGGGGGCCTTGGCCTCCCCGATCTAGATAAATATAGGATATCCTTACACATGCAAAGGCTCCTCGACTGGAGGGTGGCTGGGGCACAGAGGAGATGGGTCCGCCTTGAAGAACATATTAATTCTGACCTATCACTGGCTACTCTCTTTTGGAGCCCTAAATTTCATAAGACAATTAAGATGCTCCCCTTTCCGATCACCAGAGAGACTGCGGTTATATGGGATCGGGCTACCCGACAAAACCCCTGTTTATCATTCAACCCGAGCCCCCTGACATCTCTGATCCAAAATCCCATCTTTTCATTAAAGTCACTAGGGAACCCGGGGCCCCATACATTCCCTGACGACAATATACAAGTATTTAACGTCACATCCAATGAAACCTTATGTACTCAGGAACAACTTATTGACAAGGGTTATGAGTGGGCACGTAACTGGTTCTCCTATAGAAGACTCCAAAATTACATCAACACCCACACCCATAAAAATAACATGACCCGACCCCCTACCAACATTGAGAAATTATTCCTTTCAAACTCGCCAATAGGACACTCCCTCTCCGCCATCTATAAAATTATACTCCAGCCTTTACCAGGCAACCTGCCATATTCCATAGAGATGTGGGAAAGGGAACTAGGTAGGATTATCCTCCAACAAACAGCAGCCACCATATTTCTAAACACTAAAAAATCCTCTATCTCAGCATCTATATTAGAAACCAATTCTAAAATTTTACACTGCTGGTACTTAACTCCACGAAAACTACACCGGCTCTACCCAAACACTAACAACAGATGTTGGAGATGTGGACATGTGGGTAGCGGTATGGGCCACATGTGGTGGTGGTGCTCGTGACTGAACCACTTTTGGTATGAGGTTATGGATGAGGTCGAGAAAATATTGCACACGCAAATTCCACCTGACCCCCTCATATGGCTGCTGAACAAGCCTATCAGATTACCGATTAAATCCCTCCTTCCCCTATTTCGGATATTCACATACAGTGTTAAAACATTGATAGCTAGAAACATTGATAGCTAGATACTTGGGAATGTGGAGGCTTAGAGTATCTGAATTATTGGAGCTAGAAGAATACTCCGCGTATAAGAAAGGGAACACAGAAAATTTCATAGCTATACAAGCAATTTGGGATGCTTACAACAAAACTTTACATACTGTACATAGAGCGACCATATGAGTATAGGACACAAGTAAATTTTTATACTGGTTATTAGGGCCTAAGAGAGCTATCTATTAAGGTCTGGTATAGATGACCCCCCGAGACTGGATGTACCCTACTGTAATAATTTGTTATTTATTGTAATCCCCTTTTTTTTGTATACCTAGTTTTCACCTGTTCTTAGGAAAAACTAGAACCTGTGCCTCTACACTTGAATTGTTAATGTAATTTTTGTACTATTGCTTACCATATGGAATTGATGTGAATTGTTCACAGTTTCTACGTTAATAAAAAGAATTTGACTAAAAAAAATAAATAAATAATCTGTAGCATAGTGTCCCCCTACTCCTTCCCTCCATCAATCCTTAGTTAGGGACCCCCACAAAATGCCCATCCACTTTTTCTGTAGTGTAGCTGCCCCATCCCTCTTGTCCCTTTATTTCTTTTTTGCTATAGCATAGGGCCCTCCCTCTTCCTCCCGCCTCCCCTGCTGGACCATCCACCCGCAACCCACCTCCCGCCCACACCTCTCGCTGGCACCAGTAATGATCGTTACAGCCCAGAGTGCTGGAGCTTCCTGAAGCGAAGAAGTATATATACGTCTTGCAGTACGATAGGCAAAATACTGCAAGACGTATATATACATCTTATTGGGTGGAGGGGTTAAAATGTAATAATGTGGGGTGCAAAGTGGGCGGAGTTTGCTCAAAGATAATGCTCAATATTTCCAGAACCAAACTGGCACAAACATACTTTTTCTGAGGCACAAATCAGCACAAACAAATAGTATATTTGTTTTTAAAATCTAATAATGTGTGGTGCAAAGTGGGTGGAGTTTGATCATATATAATGCACAATATTATTATTATTGGTTATTTGTAGAGTGCCAACAGATTCCGCAGCGCTAGTATTTCAAAAACAAAACTGGCACAAATTTTCAATTTTGCTGCACAAATCAGCACAAACGCAGCACATACAAATGGTATATTTGTTTTAAAATTGTATAATGTGGGGTGCAAAGTGGGTGGAGTTTGATAAAATATAATGCTCAATATTTCCAAAACCAAACTGGCACAAAAGTACATTTTTGCAACACAAATCAGCACAAACGCAGCATAAACAAATGGTATACTTGCCTTTAAAATGTAATAACATGGATTGCAAAGTGGGCGAGGTTTGATCAAATATTATGCTCAATATTTCCAAAACCAAACCAGCACAAACGTAAATTTTTTGAGCACAAATCAACAGAATATCAGCACAAAAGAATGTTATGTTTTGTTTTTAAAATGTAATAATGTGGAGTGCAAAGTGGACTAAATTTGATCATATATATAATGCTTAATATCTCCAAAACGAAACTGGCACTAATGTTAATTCTTGAAGCACAAACACAGCACAAATGAATAGTATATACTTTTCTTCGCATTTTAAAAACATGGAGTGCCAACTTTACACAGCTGAGGCAATTTGGATGGTGGGTTACATAATTTTCACTGACAAAAAACAAACTGTTATAACTAAAAAACCAAAGCAGCACAAACAAAAATTTTAATATCACTAACCGGCACAAACACGGCCCTAACCGACCAGCCCAGTTTCATGTGTTTTGGCTGTTGTAGGGGGGCTGAGTGACCTTTTATTAAATCGCTAATAACTCAAAAACGAAACCAGATAGAACGGAGATTTAAACGGCACAAACGTAGCACTTACCAACCAGCCGGTTTCATATCTTTTAGCTGTTGTAGGGGGGCTGGGTGACTTTTGGTGACCTTTATTTAATCTGTAAACTCAAAAAACAATTGCTATTATCTTAAAAATAAAAGCAGCACAAACATAGCACTAATGAGAGATGTGTATTGTGTAAATACTTAATTTGTGTCATACAAGCCACTGCTGAGTCTCTGAGTAGGTGTAGTGTTTAAAACAATCTAGTCAAAATTAAACTTTCATGATTCAGATAGGGTACACAATTTTAAGCAACTTTCCAATTTACTTTTATCATCAAGATTGCTTTGTTCTTTTGCTATTCTTTGTTAAAAGTTAAACCTATGTAGGCTCATTTGCTAATTTCTAAGCCCTTGAAGGCCGCATCTTATCTCAGTGCATTCTGACAGTTTTATACAGCAAGACAGTGCTAGTTGATATTTAAATAACATTATGCTCACTCCAGTGGAGTCAGCAATGATTGGCTTAAATGCAAGTCTGACAAAAGAACTGAGAAAAGAGGGCAGTCTGCAGAGGCTTTGTACATTTATGTTACCCCCACTTCAAAATATTGTTATACTCCTTCAGTAACCCCCTTCATAATTTGCTAGTTCTACTGCTTATGTGAGGAGGTTAAGGTGTGTGGTAATCAGAATGCAGGAACATATACACTGAACAACAAAAGTATTTTAAAAACTTTACTGAACGATAAGCAAAAGAACAGTTGGTAGTTCAAATGGAAGATCACAGAAACAGCAAGTTTAACATAGGCCCAATGCAGGACACTCCAATACAAAGTTCATTTTCCTTGAATAGGTTGCAGTTACAAAGTCCAGTGGGGCTTGAATTGTGCAGTAGAGTGTGAGGTTGTAATACCAGGTGGGTACAGCAGATACAGCTGTCACTGGCATAGCAGACTCAGGATTCTCAACAATCACAGGATACCCAGCTGGTACTGTTGATAGGTACAGCAGGCACATTTGGTTTGAGGAAGGCTGTCCCTGGTTTAGTAGACACAGGATTCTCAGCAGGCACTGAATACCCAGTGGGTACTGTTGGTGAGATTGACACATTGGGATATCATAGGTATAGCAGGCACAACTAGTTTAAAGTGAAGGTCAATTTGGATGAATTTGGATGAATTAGTGCCCGTTTTTTAATAAACCTATTAAAAACAAGGGCATCATCAAAATCGACATTACACTCCTTTTCTTCAAAAAGTAACCTTTTAATCCTGTCAGCCACTGCAGTGCTTCCTCCGCCCGTCGCAAGTCCTCTTCGCGGGTCAAAAATGACGGCTCCGGCTTCCTCCAATCACGGCGTTGCATCAGACCATGATCCCCCCCAGGGGGAAAGCTGTGATTGGAGGAAGCCGGATTCGTCATTTCTGGGGTAAGAAGAGGTTTCCGACGGCCAGGGGAATCACTGGAGCGGCCTTCAGGATTAAAAGGTAAGTTTTTGAAGTAAAGGAGTGAAATGTCAATTTTGATGAATTAAAGTGCCCTTGTTTTTAATAGGTTTAATTTAAATTTGTTAGGTTTAGGGGTTAATTGTTTAATTTAGTGTGTCGTGATGTTGTGGGCCAGCAGTTTAGGGGTTAATAGGTTTATTATAGTAGTTGCGATGTGGGGGGATGGAGGTTTAGGGGTTAATAGGTAGTTTATGGGTGTTAGGGTACTTTGTAACATTTTTGTTATGAGTTTTGTGAAACATTTTTGTTTTGCAAAATCCTCAACTACTGGTCTCTGAACGCGGAATGGATCGTGGCAGTATAAACTATAATGCTAGCATTATAGCCGGACCGCACAACCTGTAATACAAGCGCAATGAAAATTCCACACAAGATTTTTTTTTAAAGTGCGGAATGGAGAGTTGCGGTGCAGGTTAAACGCTTGTGGTGTAGCTGTATCACCGCGACATGTAATACGGGAGACCTGCCATTCCGCGCGCAAAGGCCAATTGTTCAGCTGTATTGCCGTAATGTAAAACTTGTAATTTTGCCCACTGTTTGGTGCAGGGAGAAAAGCACAGGGGCTGCTTAGAACTAAATATTTAAACCAGGGGTGGCCAACTGGTGGCCCAAGGGCCTCATGTGGCCCTCTCTACTTGTCTTTGCGGCCCCAAGGAAAAACAGAACTAATAATGTGTGCCATAGGCTTTGAAGCCCAAAGGATAGGCAGAAATAAACATTTGTGCTTTGGGTGGCCAAAACTCAAAAGAACCCCCTAAAGGGGCGAACAAATATATGGAGCTTACCTTGCAACCTTAACAAATCCCCTGTGTCACTGAACATTTTAAGAAGTATATTATTATTTGTGTGTTTAATAATCATAAATGTATATGCTGCCCTTAAGGAATCTAAAATATTGACCAGTTGCCCCATGTGTTAGGAAGTTGGCCATCTCTGATTTAAAAATATAAATTAACATGTTCAGTAGGGAGCTTTTGGCAGCAGAGAATTGTGGGTAGTGTTAAATATTGTTTTTTATAGTACTATAGCCTAAAAGGCAGTGAGCACCTGCAGCGGTGCCCTATTACCTGTAGCATGTATATAAGTGAAAGTCAGATTACACACTATGGGCCAGATTACCCGTGAAGCGCAAAACTCAACTTACTTTCTATGAGTGGCACTGCATATACAGTTCTTTTCTTTGTCTTCAGTGCATTGGAGCTCTTTGCAGTTAAGTAGATAAAAACATGTAAAAGCATATTTATGCAATATTTATTCTTAATAAAGGTTTTAACTATGTATTTATTGTAAATGTTTCATATTCCAATGTTCTGCACATAGCAGAATATGCTCTAAGTATTTATATATATATATATATATATATATATATCTATATCTCTATATATCTCTCTCTATCTCTATCAGAAGAGGGAAGGGTGCACAGCAAAAGAAACCTCCTGGTGTAGTATATCAAATCCACCTGCTATTTTTCTGCAAGTAATGCCAAATCTCCTTTGTCAAGTGCGACTTAGGGTACTGTGAGTTCAGTATATTTATATAGCTGCTGTACAATATGGAATCCCATACATTTGGAGTGTATTTTGATGTCATCAATAGAAAGCTCTCCTTATCTGTAAATACAAACAGTGATAATATGGAAACTGATAATAGCAGTAATCCTAGAGAGCTCTTTAAACAAAATAGAGAAATTGACTATAATTCAGATAACAAATTGGTGTGACATCATTGGCTTAGAGACATATCTCAAAGCTGGCATAGTTCCAAAAGGTTTAACATTATCCAAAACCCCAATTTTCAATAGCACGGATATAGAGTCATTGACAGAATGGGATACTATTCTGGGTGGTTGTTCAGTTCGCCTGATTAAGGCGATTATTAAATTTAGAGAACAAAATCTTGAGAAAGTGACGACCGAGCTTAAAAAAACTAGAGGGTCTAGTGTCAGCATTTAAAGGGAACGAACAATATGACAAATTAGACAAAGAAATTAGGGAACGTCTAAATAAATTAGAAACAGATACAAAACAGAAGAAAAAGAGAAAATTTGAGAGAGATTTTTTTGCCAGACAGAAGGAGGAAGCAGAAAATCTTGAAACAGATACCACTGTACCAGTAAACACCGGTAACACCATGTATACCACTATTAGTAAACACTGATAGGAAATCTCTTTAAATAAGTCAGAGACAGCAAGACAAGCCTATAGACCACCATATCAAAGGAATAACATGCAGTATAACAATAATAATAAAAATAAACATTTCAATAAAGGGGAGAACAAGACTATATATGGCAGTGATACTAGCAAGAATGATACATACCATTACCCCCAAAAGGGAAAGGAGAAAGGTCACCAAAATTGGGGGGGGGGGGGGAAAGGACAGTCACACTAACCATTCCCCAGGGCCATGGAGAAATAATTCTAGGTACAATAACACCAATAATAGAAGACAACACTATAATGGGGGATCCCACAGAGACTGAGAGAGTTCAGGGATCAACAAGAGTATGATGATGCAGAATGGGAAGATTTAAAAACCTTCCCATCCGAACCTATAGAGAGGATAGTGAACAACCAATCCCATATGTCCAGACTCATTTTTTAGAATAGGGAATAAGAAACAGGTTCAGACCAAGACCACTTATAGAAGGGGCAAGACCCAAACAGGTGGACTGGGATCTAGAATGGAGGCCCCCTCACGAACAAGGTCAAGTAAAGGGAAGAAAAAGAACAATAGAAATAGAAGACGATGTAGGGCAGGTAGAAGGTTTCAACACAAAAAGGAGACCCCAATAGATGTAATGGAGGAAACAATAAAAATATTTAATATCTCCTCACATACACTAAATACACTAGAAGAGAAAGTTCTGAAAAGAGGTCTTTCGTTTGCGCCCACACTACCTCTAAACTCCTTTGACCTGTTTGTGGATATCAATAAATTCATTAGGAAGCTGACGCTTATCAGACACTTTGAAAAAGGTAAGACCAATAAAATTGGAGGTCCCCTTACAGAGGATGAGAACGAGACATTACAGGCCCTAGCTGACTTAGAACAGGAATTTTGTAGCCAAACTCAGAATGACCTGGAATTATGGTCTATACATGAGGATGACAAACTAGAAATTGAGGTTTTTGCCCATAGCAAACTATAAAACCGAAATCCATATTTTTCCCAAGTATTAAATGAGAAAGAGTGGAAATTTTTGGCAAGTGATGAACTGAATATTGCTATGTTTTATCACTTGCCAAAGATACACAAAAATCAAAAATGCCCACCCAGGAAACCCATTATATCGGGCATAGATTCATTAACCGCAAGACTTTCAGAATATGTGGATGGGTTTTTGAGATCAATGGTGATGAACCTCAAATCTCATTTATGGGATACACCCCAATTGTTACAAATGATAGTGTAATTTGGAAACCAACATATAGGTGGGCAACACTGGACATATCAGCTCTCTACACATCAATTCCCCATGGCGGTAGTATAGATGCAGTAAAGTATTTTTTGAAGAGATATGATCAGTTCCCTAAAATCCAGCAAAATTTCATAACAGAATCCATAAGATTTGTGCTGGAGAAGAATGGTTTTCTTTTCCAGAACAAGTTCTACTTACAAAAGAAAGTAGAAACTGTGTTTATTGTATTCGGTGACAAAAGTAATTCTGTCACCCTTATTCTTATCCTTATTGGCCCTTTTATGGTGGAGAATGTCATGTCTCGTCCTAGCATCTACCTTATCCAAATTGGATTTAATCACTGTATCAGGATAGCCCCGTTCTCTAAATAACTGACCCATTTCCTTGAGTCTTTGGCTAGACAAATCGGGATCAGATACAATTTTTTTTACCTCGCAAAAGTTGGCTATAGGGAAGAGAGTTCAACAGTGCCGGTGGATGGGCACTCTCGTATCAATGGTTTTTTTTTATATATCAGCCTTCAAAGAATTATTTTCCCTATAGATTGAGGTATCAAGGAATTCTATATGCTCTTCACTCCAAGTCAGGGTGAATTGTATATGTCTAGAGCAGCTATTAAGGTCATTAACAAAATTAAGCAGGGTTCCAATGTCGCCCCTCCACACCCCAAAGATTTCATCAATATAGCGCCACCAGGTGGCGCCATATTGTTGAAAAGCTAAATTTTCATAAACAAAGTGTTCTTCATACATATTCATATATATGTTGGCGTAATTAGGGGCGACATTGGAACCCATGGCCGTACCCTGTTTTTGAATAAAGAATTGATCTTGAAACAAAAAAAATAATTACATCTGAGTACTATATCCAATAGTTCCATAAGAAATTCACATTGTTGGTCAGAGTAATTACCACTAGACTTCAGAACATTAAATACTGCCCCCATCCCACTAGAGTGGGTAATGGAGGTATATAAACTAACCACATCAAGAGAATATAAGATATATTTATTATCCTCTAATTGTAGATTTTCCAATTTAATCAAAAAATCATCAGTATCTCTGACATAGGATTCTGAAGTTATGACAAAAGGTTTTAGTATCTTATCAAGATATATGGCAATATTGGAAAAGATAGAATTAGTGCTAGCCACAATTGGCCTACCAGGTGGTCTTCTATCGTTCTTATGGACCTTTGGTAAGGTATAAAAAATAGGCGTAATATATTCATCTACACAAAGGTATTCAATGGTTTTATTATCTATCAATCCATTTTTAACTGCCTTCATCATCACATGAGATATTTCTTTCTTAATTTTAAATATAGGATCCCTATCTAATTTGCCATAAACCTCTTGGCCAGTAAGTTGTATCAAAATCTCTTCAATATAATATTTCTTATCTAATATTACAGTCGCTGAGGTTAGTTCTTTACCTTGGACCTGGTCTGGTGAATCTGACGTACCCCCATTTTTCCTTTGTTTGCCCACGGCGGCATCGCTGTCTGAGTCCCCCGACGGTCTTTCTGATGACCCGGAAGAGGATCCGCTCTCCTTGCTGGTATTGCTGTTACCGCTATGCGCTTGTCTGTGCCAAGAGCCTCTCCCCTCCCTCCGGTCTCTCGCTGCCGGGTCACATGTCCATTGATACACGTGACCTCTCTGGTAGTCCTCAGTGTCTCGCATGAACTTGCTGCGCTTGCATTGTTCCAGCTGCTTGCGTAACTCGTCCACGACCGTCTTGGTGTCTGTGAAAACTTTAGCAGCTCCCTCTACTGGCAATGTTGCCCGCAAGTTATTCTCCATCTCTTTCAAAGTGCCTTCTTGTTCCTCCATTTCCTTTTGCAGACATTCCACAGTAAGTGTTATTAAATCAAGCGAACACTTATTGAGTATACGTTCAAATTTCTCACAGTATTCCTTATTTGTCAACATCAAAGTTGGGCGTGCTGTCATCCTCAACCCTCTGGGTATTCTTTTCACCCTGTGATATTCGGCTAAGGTTGTAGAATGTAGCTCATAAGCCAGGTGTTTTTTTAGACAAATTAGTGAATTCTTTGCCAGAAATCTCTGCCGGGGTAGTTTTAAGAAAGTCTCTTGAGCCCCTTACCAAAGTCGTGATCCTGGCTGCCTCCATTTCACTGTAGCCAAACACATTGGTATCTTGATCAGGAACATTTCCTTCCATGGCAATAAGGTGCAAAGGACAAAGCAGGCAATAAACAGCAAACAGTCCAGAGTCCAGCAACCTTAAATGCCCAATGCTCGCTGCAGGGTTCCTGCAAACCCCCAAACAGATACAAACGAAAGATGCAGCAGCATAAGTTTATCACCAATTTATTATGGCACAAAAAAAGTCCAACGTTTCGGGGTGTTACCCCTTAATCATGTGAATACATAATGGCACTTGAATCTGTCCTTATATACCTATACACAGGTGTAATCAAATAGTAATTAACAACTTGCTAGTAAATTACAACTCCTCAGTAATGTTACACCATCTAGTGGTTATTTCATGTCATTGCAACATTAAATTTACAAATTTTCATTATCCTTCAACAAATGATACAAAAAAAAAACAAAGTGCACAAAAATCCCTTAAAAACAGAATTAAAATCATGAAAGCAGATATTGTCACGAATCACATCAAATTTAGAGGAGTACTATCCATTTAACAGAATCTGGAAAATACTAAAGAGTTTTTTAATAAAAAAGGGACCAATCTAGGTCTCTATTCGCCAACATATATATGAATATGTATGAAGAACACTTTGTTTATGAAAATGTAGCTTTTCAACAATATGGCGCCACCTGGTGGCGCTATATTGATGACATCTTTGGGGTGTGGAGGAGCGACATTGGAACCCTGCTTAATTTTGTTAATGACCTTAATAGCTGCTCTAGACATATACAATTCACCCTGACTTGGAGTGAAGAGCATATAGAATTCCTTGATACCTCAATCTATAGGGAAAAGAATTCTTTGAAGGCTGATATATATAAAAAAACGATTGATCGCAATAATTTGCTGCGATACGAGAGTGCCCATCCACCGGCACTGTTGAACTCTCTTCCCTATAGCCAACTTTTGCGAGTCAAAAAAATTGTATCTGATCCTGATTTGTCTAGCCAAAGACTCAAGGAAATGGGTCAGTTATTTAGAGAACGGGGCTATCCTGATACAGTGATTAAATCTAATTTGGATAAGGTAGATGCTAGGACGAGACATGACATTCTCCACCATAAAAGGGCCAATAAGGATAAGAATAAGGGTGACAGAATTACTTTTGTCACCGAATACAATAAACACAGTAATAAAGTTGTTAGTATCCTGAGGAAACATTGGCATATTTTATTTGAGTGCAATCCTGACATCAAGGCCTTTAAAGAATTTTTCATGCCTGCGTTCAGACGGGCGCCTTCCCTTAGAGATAAACTTATTAGCAGTGATGTTGGTACAGCTAAGTCAGGGGGCACCAGATATATCACTAGGGCCAATAAGGGTTGTTATCCCTGTCTGGGTTGCTTCAGTTGTAGCAGCATGATTAAAGGTGCAGTGTTTTTTCACCCACATACCGGAATTTTTTTTGACATAAATTGCTTTTGCACTTGCAATAGCGAATACATAATCTATCTGATCAAATGCCCATGTGGGCTCCTCTATGTGGGTGAGACGACACGCAAAGCCCGTGAGAGAATGAATGAACACAAATCTAGTATCAGGAGGGGGGATTTAGAAGCCCCTGTTGCCCATCATTTTATTAAGGCTAAAACATAACATTTCTCAACTCAGGTTTCAGATCATTGAACAGGTGCATAGACCTAGGAGAGGAGGTAATAGGGAAAATATATTAAAGAAAAGAGAAGCTTTTTGGATCTTTAAGTTAGGGACTCTGCAGCCAAAAGGGATGAATAGAGACCTAGATTGGTCCCTTTTTTATTAAAAAACTCTCTAGTATTTTCCAGATTCTGTTAAATGGATAGTACTCCTCTAAATTTGATGTGATTCGTGACAATATCTGCTTTCCATGATTTTAATTCTGTTTTTATGGGATTTTTGTGCACTTTGTTTTTTTTGTATCATTTGTTGAAGGATAATCAAAATTTGTAAATTTAATGTTGCAATGACATGAAATAACCACTAGAGGGTGTAACATTACTGAGGAGTTGCAATTTACTAGCAAGTTGTTAATTACTATTTGATTACACCTGTGTATAGGTATATAAGGACAGATTCAAGTGCCATTATGTATTCACATGATTAAGGGGTAACACCCCGAAACGTTGTGGACTTTTTTTGTGCCATAATAAATTGGTGATAAACTTATGCTGCTGCATCTTTCGTTTGTATCTGTTTGGGGGTTTGCAGGAACCCTGCAGCGAGCATTGGGCATTTAAGGGTGCTGGACTCTGGACTGTTTGCACTTTATTATTGGACTAACTATACATTTATAAGATGACAAGCTTTCGGAAGTGTCTTCCTTTTTCAAGTCTAAAGCAATACTGACCAATTTGATGGAATTTACAGATTATATCTTAAAACACAGGCTAAAAAGACAAAGTGTTACAGGCAGATAGTGTCAGTAAAAGATTGCAGGCAGGAGAAAAATATGGTAATACACACAGCATATACTGACATAAAGTTATATATCAATATAGAATCCATATAAATAAAGATGGGAAATTAGGTATACAGGGGAATATAAAATAGTCAAAAAAGGAGAAAAGAGAAAGAAAGAAAGAGAAGGGAAAAAAAGGGGAAAAATAATGACAAAAGTGTGGACATAGACTTACCTGCGTACCTATGCATAGAGAGTGTGGAATATACAATGTAATTGACTACAGTATATGAAAGTACATTACAAAAAATGTTGATAATGGGTTAAGAAACCAGAGTCCACATTTAGTCCAGAATTTAGCAAGTTGAAGTGCATTATCATTTTCATTTCAAAGGTTTTTCTTTCCATGGTGTTTTTGAAGTTTCCTCTGAGAATCTTGATTTTGAGGTTTTGGATGGAGTGGTCAGGTTCGGTGAAATGGTGACCAACAGGGGTACAGTATTTTGTTTCACAGTGGTTTTTGATTGAGTGTCTGTAAGTTCATCCGAAGGTGCAGTTTTTGGCTTGTTTCTCCAATATAACATCCCACTTTACATGCAGTGCAATGTATCATGTATACCACATTTGCAGATATATATGAATATGCCCCTTTAATGTTATAGGATTTTCTCTTGTGATTAGCTGTGTTGCTTTCACAAATGTGTTGACATAGTTTGCAGAGAACTTTGTTACAGCGCTTGGTTCCATTCTGGGTGTTCTTTTTATCAAGGGGTAGCTTTCTGTGGACCAGTTTTTGTTTTAGGTTGGGTGGTTGTCTGAGTGCCAGGATCAGGGCCGCCAACCATTGATCAGGCCCCCCCCCCTCCTTTGACATGTGCAATTTTTGACCAAGTGACTAAAACGTATATACACTTTATTCTTAATTGTCTATTTAAACTTGGAAATGTAAAGGTAGTAACATACACACACACACACACACAGACACACTCATACACTGAAACACACAAACACACTCACACATAAGGATTCACATATAGACACTCTAGCAGACACGCAAAGAAACACACTCAGACACAGAAACCCAAACAGACACTTAGCACTTGTTTACATTGACCTGACAAGTAATGAGGTAAACTACAGTTTTGTAAAAAAGAGATTTAGAAAGCAAAATATGGAGTTCTGATTATCATTTTGTAAAGGAAGACGACAACTAAATTATGACAACAGCATGCAGTGGCTGAAAGGAAGGGCCCTGAACTGCCTAACCAATAATTTAAAGGTTAAATGGTGGACTGGTTACTTCCGGAAAGGTCTTGTTAGTCTCAAAGTCTGTAGAAAGATGTGAATAATTAGTAGTAAGGTCAAAATGTCCTAAAAAGGAACAGACAATGGACACACACACAAACTCAAACTTGCACATACACCCAAGGAAACACCGACAGAGACAGCCTCAGAAAACACACATAGACATATACACACATACACACACACAGAGACACCCACAGAAAACACACAAATACATACACACACACACACAGAGAGACAACCACATGAAAAACACAGAAAGACATATATACACACACCCTCACTGAGACATCCACAGAAAACACACAAAGACATACACACACCCTCACAGAGACACCCACAGAAAACACAGACATACATACATACATACACACACACACCCTCACAGAAACACCCATAGAAAAAGCTCAAAGACATATACACACACCCTCACAGATATCCACAGAAAATGCACAGACATACACACCCACCCTCACAGAGAGACCCACAGATAAAAATTACATACACATAGAGACACAAACCAAAGCACAAAGACCTAAACACATACACCCACAGAAACACTCACAGGAGGAAACATTTATGCACCTTGCATCCCCTAAATCAACAGTGTGTGACATGCATGATAAAGAAAATGCAGAAATTAAGAGATCACTTTTTAAAGAATCATATTTGTAAATGTGCAAACAAAAGTAATTCTGTGAATTCAAAATTGTACATTAATGAGCTGGGTAGATGGCTAGATGAAGAAAAGTACCTTTTAAAAGGTTGACATATGTTTTTTTTTTTCCCATTTTCCCCAACCAAGAGCACCACTTCAAATATAGTGTACAAATTTTCCCATCTGTCAGCTGTACTTATGGATTTTGAAAATGCTGTACTCTATATGGTCTTGGTGGGACCATAAGCTGTGGTACTCATACCATTATATCTGGTTAAATGCAGGATTTAGGCTTGTTGGTATGTATTTCAAAACTAAGTCAGCTGTAGTGTAAACTTAATAGTTTTAAGTTAACCTGTCTCATTTCAAACACTGAGCAATCTTAGTCTGAGAGTATAAAATTTTATGCAGATGTAAAAATCTTAGATAAAATGCCTCCTTGCATCTGGAAAGTCCTTGCATAAAGGGGCAGTAAATTGGAATGTAATATATATATATATATATATATATATATATATATATATATATAAAATGCATATCTTCCAAAAGGGCATCTACCATTTGTGTATTGAGGAGGAAACATTTCTGCATGGTTTTAAATATAGAATTTCTAATGCATTGTCAAATAATCATAAATACACTGCTGCTAAAAAAAATGTGTTTTTATGGACCCCTAGCCCCACCATACAACTACTACCACACTGAAGTTGAAATCCAAAATTGCACAAAGAAATAAAAAACATTTGCTAAGTAAGTCCTACCTCCTCTTCAAATGAAAGTGATCTGCCGTCTGACTCAGGCACACACTGCACAAAGTGCCAAGTCTGTCTCACACTGAGCATAGTGGTTTAGTGCACACTAAGAAATCCTCTAAAATGCTAATACTTTACTCCTTGTAATAACATTTCCCATGCTCAATTAGCACTCTGCTGTAGTACCCACTGGTGGCTGCCAAAATTTTTTTTTAAAAAAAAGTTCTTGCCTCATGGGGCCCCCCTGGCTCATTGGGCCCCTGACAGGAGTCACCCCCTGATGGTGGCCCAGGCCAGGATAGGGGGTTTTGGAAAGATTTTTTTTGAGTGTGGGATCCTCTAAGAGTAGTGGCTGTAAGTCTTTTATGATTTTCGTATTCCTTCTACAGCAGGGTTATATTTCACAACTAGTGGGATACGAAAAATCATAAAAGACTTACAGCAACTACTCTTAGGGGATCCCACACTCAAAAAAATCTTTATATTATATATATATATAATAAATAAATAATAATAATAAATAGCCTAGCAAATTCAATGGCTAAATATTCTGTTAAAATTGAATTTTAAAAATAGGAAAACTCGAAAATAAAACTAGCCCCGCCCCAGGGAATTTTGATAATATAAAATAACAAAATAAATTATTGGCCACATGGCTCGAGTACTACCTGTGCTCAAAGTAAAGAATTAGCATGGACGGATTAGTGTGCATATTAAAAGTTGAAAGCAAAAATTTTGTGTGCAAGGGAAAGACTCAGGAACGCTAACTTCAGGACTTTGAATATCGCAACCACGCTAACTTCTTTCTTCCCATAGACTTTTATGGGGCACGCTATAAAAAGCCTTATTAGTTATTAGACACTGCGCTAGATAAACTGTGGTAAACTGTGCTAAGGTGCGTTAGGAATACTTTACATTCCTTTTCTTTCGTCTTCACATAGCAGAACATTTTCTGTTTACTTTTAATATTATTCTCTAATAGATATTTTTAATATTATTATCTAAAAGATAATGTGTGTATATACACAGGTGGCCCTTGATTTACGCCGGTTCAATTTGCGCCGTTAAAGAATAACAACCTTTTTTTTCCCAGTCATGTGACTGCTATTGAAAAGCATTGAGAAGCATTGCATTGATTAAAATAGCCAGTAGGTGGAACTGTCCGCTTGTGCTGCAGCAAAGATATGCAAAGCCAAGCACAGAAACAGGTTGGAATGAATTAGTCTAGCTAGACATGAGCTATCAAACAGCTTTCATAGGAACAAGATCTTCCTGTCTATAAATCAGTCCAGATTGAAATGCATAGAAAGAACTGTTTGCAGAAAAATGCAAGTAAAGTCTGTGTTGTGTGATTATTTCATAAGGTTTATAATGCAGTTGAGCAAATGTTTTTGTTCATCTAACTTAGTTTAATTATATATTTTGTGTTTTGTGATTATTTGATACTGTTTATAATGCTGTTTAGCATTTAAAGTCTTCATTACAAAGCTTTAAAAATATTGTATTAGGTGTTAGTTATGACAATTTTGAGAAGGGCCTGGAATCTAACTCCCTCACTTTTTTTTTTTTTTTTTTGAGCCCTTTCCAGTCAAACACTTTGCCATGTACTGCATCCCTTTTGTATCCCTTTTTAACAACATTAAAATAATATTTTTTAATGTTTTGGATGTGTGTTGTGAAAATGTTTTTTTTTTTTTTTTAAACCCTTACACTTTACTTCAGTTCTCAAGTTGTGGTAAATATTCTAGCACAGTTTCAGCTTTCACTCAAGATCAACCTATAATTTTCAACATTGACACAAGTGGGGCAGAATCATCTGAAACAGACACTAGTGCTTCACATATAAATCTAACGCCACCAGGCTTATATAACCCACAAACAACACATTCAGACCTATATGCACAAAAGGGGCATTCTACTCCAGATCATTTTTTAGGAGTAACTACCAGGTCACGGGGAGGAGGAGGCGACATAGGCCACACATCAGGAGGGCGGGGAGGAAGGTACAGACCGGCACGTCGCAGCCGGAGGAGGATATAGTAGTCAATCTTAGCAAGCACATACTGACACCGGCAGAAAGACAAGTCCTTAATAAGGGCCTAACGTTTGTCCCTAGCCACAGCATTCCGGAATTAGAGCTTAAAATTGACATTTACAAACACAATAGAACCTTAAAAATTATGGAATACTTTCAAAACTCCCCTCCACGGGAAATAAGCACCAATCCCATAGGGAAATGTAAGAAAGCAAGCCCATTCGAACCACACAATAGTAGTGCTTCTACCAAAACCTACATGAGACTTATAACACAAGACTTTGAACAGGAGAGAGTCAATAAAAAATGGAGACACAATCTAACACAGGATGAGAGACAAGCGATTAAAACATTGCAGGATGATCACCCACTGGTCATTCGCCCCGCAGACAAGGGCGGGGCCATTGTCCTTATGGACTATGTGGACTACAGAGTGGACATCCTGCAACAGTTGAGTGACACTAACACTTATACCATTCTACCTAGTGACCCCACAGTCAGATACAAAAAAGAATTGGATCAAATTCTTAAATTGGGGTATGAACAAGGATATCTTAACGAGCAAGTGTATGAATTTTGTGTGACTGTACATCCAAAGGTCCCCATACTATATACCACACCAAAAATTCATAAAACTACACATCAACCACCGGGGCGACCAATTGTGTTAGCGGTACAGTCTATGACGCAGCCAGTGGCACAACTCATTGATATTTTGCTGCAACCTACAGTGAAAAAAATCACTTCCTATATCGCTGACACAAATGATCTCATACGTAAAATGAGGGATGTTGCTGTGGAGACTGGGGACATCCTGGTGACCCTGGATGTCAACAGTCTCTACACCATCATCCCCCATGACATGGGACAAGCTGCAGTTAGGAAACACCTCATTGAAGACACAGAATATGAGGGACCCCCGATTGAATATCTTATGACATTGATGGAATTTTGTCTTACCCACAACTATTTTCGCTTCGAGACTAAACATTATTTACAGATAGCAGGCACGGCGATGGGGTCTAATATGGCCCCATCATACGCCAATATCTATATGTCTCATTTTGAGAAACAATTCCTTTGGAACATAGATACATCATCTATAGTATTCTATGTAAGATACATAGATGATGTTTTTCTTATCTCGCGGGGGGGACAACAAACATTACTTGAATGGTTCGAACAGATGAACAGTACAGCTACACCAGTGAGGTTTAAAATCACATACAGTGAAACAGAGATACATTTCTTGGACCTTAATATCTATATACAAGATAGAATACTAGGTACCACACTCTATCATAAACCTACCGATAGGAACTCCATTCTATGTGCAAATAGCTGCCACCCACCAGCTTTACTCAAAGGAATCATTAAATCACAAATGATACTGGTAATACGTAATAATTCCAGTAAACCTACAGGGGTCTCCCAGCTTCAACACATGAGGGACAAGTTCTTACAGCGGGGGTACAAGAAAAGGATAGTAGATGAAATCCTACAAGAGGTACTACCGTACACACAAGAGACTCTCATACATAAAGAAGACACAATTCAACAATCAAACAGGCTCATTATGGCAACTACCTTCTCACCCTGCACCACTGAAGCTGGCAATATATCGAGGAGACACTGGCCAGTGGTCCAATCAGACCCTAAACTACGGTTTGCACATAATCTCACTCCGATGATAGCATACCGAAGAGGTACTAACCTCCGAGACCTCTTGGTGAAAACGGATCCCAAAAGGTGCTATATAAACAAAACTAACATCAACATTAAAGGCTCATATCGATGCCTAGGCTGTACCACGTGCAATGGCCTAATAGCCACCAAAACATTCCATCACCCACACACCAACCAGGTGTACCATATCAAGCACTCTCTATCTTGTAATACAAAGCATATAATCTATCTACTCTTTTGCCTGGTTCTACATTGGGAAAACTACCGGCACACTACGAGAAAGGATGTCCAACCATAGGCGGGCCATACGTGTGGCACTCAACACAGGGGAGTCCGACCAACCTGTAGCCAGACTCTGTGCACAAAGGCTACACAAGGTATCCAACATATGATACATCCTAATAGATCACATTCCCCAGTTGGAGAGAGGAGGAGACCGCAACAAAGCCCTACTCAGGAGAGAGGCAGAATGGATGTATAGATTAGGAACGATACATCCAGGAGGACTCAATTCGGCACCAGATTTTAAGGCTCTGATATAGGTTGGAGATACATACTAGGGTACGCCATTAAGGTACAGTGCTCCACATCACGGGGGGATAGGGATGCAGACCCCATGGGGGGTAGTATCCTTCTCTTACTCCGCTGATATGAATGAGGGGAGACACGGAAGTGACCCCCACCATTCATTGGATAAGTCACACACCGGGCAGGTTACCAATATAGCCATCCTCCTGAACCTATGCATACAGCAGCCAACACAAATGGAACTTCATAACACATATGGACATCATATGAACATTGCAAGAATGGAATGAATTTCATAATACAGAAGCCTAGAGGGACGCAATTCCCAATACAGAGGGATCCACAAGAGAGGATAACCCTATGACTGAAGAACACAGTGAATCTATCCACAATTGGTCATATGGGTGGCATTATCATTGAGAGCACCAGGACAGTCAAAGTATAAGGACATGAATTGACACTAAGTCATTTGTCAGATGGTATACATGAACATGAGGTTAAATTAGCAGCATTAGATAGAAATGTTCAAATGCAAATAGCATATTTTTTAATACGTATTATGTTTTATTTTATTCCTTGATCTTATTTTCCCTTTTAATAGAGTTCTAATCTTTAGTTAAGAATGGAAAAAATCATTTTAATTTTAGTTCATATTTTGTGGAATAGTATTCGAATTGGACACACTAGGGGCATTAATAAGTAGTGTATCACACCACATAAATTAAGATAAGACACCATGTATGGGGCTTTAGCATCTAGCAGGAGACTGATACAGCTAGCATAGCGCAACGCAACACAGTAGAATAGTTTGACAACTCTGAGCGGAAGATGACACGCTGCAGACATCAGGCATCCTGAGGTCACTATGGCAACTTAAATAAACATCAGGCTATAATGCAGCTTGCTTATAATGATAAGGCCACATAAGTCACAGAATTCAGGTATTGATGCAAATCATAGTAAGAACTTATGCCCGTATAATACACATAATACAGAAGTAGTATATATGTCATCACAGAAATGTTGAAACATAATAAATAAAGAAGGCTGAGATAGTAGCCTAACTCGCAAAGTAGCAATCTGAACTAAAAATAGTTACTAGCACTTAAATAGATATTTAGAAATTTGGCACATGCAGTAGCAAACACTAGATATTTGTGAATAATAACACTGTATTGAGTTTATTCACAATGACGATGTATGCAATACACTTGGAATATTAGATAGCATATACCGGAAGTCATGTGATTGTTGATACTTCAGGTTTTGATTGAATGGAACGCAAACAGCGTTCCACACACGATTGTTTGGCGGGTTTTCTGATCACTGAGGGTACACAGGTATTGTGCATGTATGTAATTGGTATTATGGTATATTAATGTGTGATGTTGACACTTATGTTATGCTGATCACTGGGACTAGTCCCTGAAAACGTTTCATTAAAAAGAGGCTTTTTTGTTCTCCACCTTTCAAAAGACCTGTGAGTGCAGTTATTTTACAAGGGATATATATATGTGTATATATATATATATATATATATATATATATATACATATATATATTTGAGCCCTTTCCAGTCAAACACTTTGCCATGTACTGCATCTCTTTTGTATCCCTTTTTAACAACATTAAAATAATATTTTTTAATGTTTTGGATGTGTGTTGTGAATGTTTTTTTTTTTTTTTAAACCCTTACACTTTACTTCAGTTCTCAAGTTGTGGTAAATATTCTAGCACAGTTTCAGCTTTCACTCAAGATCAACCTATAATTTTCAACTTGTAATATGAGCACTATTTAGTGTGGTTGAGATATTCATTGAAAGTATAGGTTTGCGCTAGTGATGTTGGCCACGTTAACGCTTCTATGATTAATGAGATTTACCATTATTAATTTATAATTTCTTGTCTTTAGTTTCTTCAACCGACAGCAATAGGTCTGGCTCCTTCAAATTACTTACTGCAGTCAAATTTTTTTTTTAAATGGTTCTTTCTATATTTATAGAATTTGAACAGCCCTTATAGCTCAGTTAATGAAATCAAGCTTATGAATGGGAAATCTAAATATCCTGCAAGGAACTTGATGATGCTGAACCTCTTACTTTGGGTTGAAGACAGGGCCGTCTTTAACACAGGGCAAAAGGGGCAGCTGCCCAGGGCTCAGTCTTTATTGAGGGGCCCAAGAATCCTAAAATTTTTTTTATTTTTTTAGTTCATGCCAGGCTGCTGATGTCATGTGACATGGGGGGCACACACAGTCAGTCATAATACTGTCACAGTCAAAAGTTCTCTGCTTATATTTATTTGTGAGAAACTGTGCCAGACCATGCCAGTGACATGCCAAGCTAGTGCCATGTGCTGTTTTAGATGTGCGCTGTGCAGCACTGAATGCTTAGCCCTAAATCGACATCCAGCCAATCCCACTGCATCAGAAAAGGTCCTGCTGTGGTTACCACTGTTACCAGGTAACTGTTCTGGTGGGGGGGATTGTTTCTGTGTAGGGCTGACTGTAGGCGCATGCAGCAGAAAGCTGGAGCGGCAGGCATGTGAGGATTTGTGCAGCTGCACACACTGCTCTCTTAAGTCTTGAGGCTGTGTGACTCGTCTCACACTGTATCCATGCAGCCTTGGGCAGACAGCATCCAGTCTGCTGGTTCCCTTAGCCCTGCTCTTTCTGCTATGGTCCTAAGATCAACTAATTTTTTTTAGGGGAACATTGCTTTGTAGAAAGGTGTCAGTGGGAAGAATAAGTAAGTGAACACACACCCCTACACCATGTAGCATTGTCTAGTGCAGGGTGAGAGGGAACTTGTTCCTAGCAAAGAAGTGACATGTGCTGCTGATGTAAAGTGTCATGCTGATACTTCACACATTAAGATAATGTTTATTTTTATATATTTTTTTTCTCTGTCTCAGATTTTACAGCTTCCCATAGTAGTTCTGCTGTTCCAGTCAGTAAACTTATATTTGTCTGCACCTCCATGCTTCCTCCTCAGTCTTTACCTTGCTTTGCTCCAGTTGGATGCCCTAAATCTCTTTAACCAGCTAACCTCACACCAGAATCACATTCAAAAACATATTAAATGAATCCGCAGTGGAGGAATTTATATATTTATTTACTTATTAGTACTGCTTAGGTCCAGTTTCACATATTGCAATTTATTTAAAAATTTTTTATTTAAACGATTAGCCCAGCAGTGGATCATCCACTGCTGGGCTAATAATTATAATAATAAAAATATATAAAATAAATTGATTTAGTTCTTTTTTGGGATGTTGGGGTGGAGAACAAAATTGCATGGGGGGGGGGGGGGGCAAGAAAATGTTTGCCCAGGGTCCAGTCAATATTAAAGACGGCCCTGGTTGAAGAACATAAAGACCCAGACTGAGTATTGTGGCCCATGAACAGATATCGAAAGCAACAGTTCTGCAAATTTGTTGCTCAACTGTTACTGTTGATAGCTTGTTGCATTGGATCTAGGCCATTTTCCCCATTGTCCTGCTCCATTACAACCCTGTCCCAAAATAATGTCTTGCTGTACATAATTTTGAAAGGCTCAATGGGTGAATATGACCTTCTGGGGAAACCATTTTAAATTCCACTGGAATTGTCAAATTCTAAACTTAAGTTCATCAAATGTGTGGGGAGTGATTAGATATTGTCTTTCTACGGTACAGGTTGTAATTACAGTATCATAGGTTAGGATAATGTGTAACAAACTCTGTTACTACATTCTTATCAATTCATTTATTAAATAATTATGAAATTACAGAACTAAGATAACCATCAGAAAGAACATCATCAAATGTTTTCACAATGTATCCTCTTGACATTTGGAAACAATGAAGTTAAACAAGGAACACTTACAATTTTTCATAATTAAGTAAATTTTACTTTCATCAATCAATCCTTGTGGGACAGCTGCAATTTGCATTGAGTGTTTTTGTTTACACTTCTTGATCTTGGTAGTCTGAGAGCTAAATATGTGAAATGTATGGCAATGATCATTCTTCTTTGTTAAAAATAAATTAAGAATAATGCTGTTCTAATCCTGATACATACTGGGGGAAAAATGAGCTCCTTGCTGTTAGTCTTCATGGTAGTCAGAAAAGGTAGACTGTGCCTTCCCACTATAATTTCTGAGGACTGGAAACTAACAAAGACTAAGATATGTATGCAATATGACATCATTACCAACCCAGGAATTGCCCAGATTACCTGAGACATTGTGCACAATTTACAAAAATGCCCCTCTCTGTCCTATAAAGGGACGCTCAAGTCAAAATTACATTTTCATTATTCAGATAGAGCATGCAGTTTTAAACAACTTTCCAATTTACTTGCATTAACAAAACGTGCACAGTCTTTTTATATTTACACTACTTGAGTCACCAGCTCCTACTGAACATGTGCAAGAATTGACAGAATATACTTGTATGCATTTGTGATTGGCTGATGGCTGTCACATGATACAGGGGAATGGAAATAGACATAACTTTATTTTATTTTAGAAAAAAATCTACTACTCATTTGAAGTTTAGACTAAGGCCCTGATGATCGAAAGTGCTATGAGGCGGCGAAATATATAAATAAGGGTTACCCAGATATGTTGAACAAGCTTGTCAGAATATTACAAGCTCCTGACATAGCGGCATCGCCAAGAGGCGTATACTATACGTGCTATTAGTCAGCGGTGCTGACTTAGGCAACACCAAGCGTCGCAACCATATTGGCGATGTATAGTAAAATAATCCCTAGAATAAAATTTCTGTCCGCCTAACTGCAAATCCTAATACCCCTATACCAAAAACTTACACTACACTAATAAACATCTAAACCACAGCAAGTTGCTAACTAATTACCCCTATGCCAGTATATACCCACTGCAAGTACTATTTTATTAACCCTTAGGTCCCCACATACCCACCACAAGTTTCTAACTATTAACCTCTAAACCGCCACATACCCACCGCAAGTATCTATCTATTAACCCCTATGCCTCCACATACCCACTGCCAGTTAGTTGTTAACTATTAACCTCCAGACTGCCACATACCCACCGCAATCAACTAACTATTAACCCCTATGCCGCCATATACCCACAACAATCAACGATTAACCCCTATGTCGCTAACTATAAACCCTATGCCACCATACCTACCACAATCAACTAACTTTTAACACCTATGCTGCCTTATACGCGCCACAATCAACTAACTTTTAATCCTTATGACACCATATACCCACCGCAATCAACTAACTATTACCCACTATGTCACTAACTATAAACCCCAAATGCAAACTAACCTAACACTTAACCCCCTCTAAACTATACCCTCTAAATTAGAAATGTATAAAAAAAATCTAAGTAAAAAATAATAAAAAAAAACTAAACCATCTAAACTCATACTAAATCTAACCCTACTCTACCTAACACCTAACCCCCCTCTAAACTAAACACCTCACTATCAGCTAGATTACAAGTTTTGCAATATGAGTGAAAAAGCATCGTCATGCTTCATAACGCTGCTTTTTCCCTAATGCCGCTATTACAAGTCTTGTCGGTATAGGTGTACCACACACCTTTTTGGTCGTCACGCAACGTCAGTACTGCACTTTTAAAAAAGTCCTTTTTCAATGGGACTCCCATAGCGCCGGTATTACTAGTTTCCCTGGGAGGCCAAAAAGTGAGCGGTACACCCTATACTGACAAGATCCATACCGCCATCTAAAGTCACTAGTTATGAGTTTTATGCTACAAAGCTGTAGCATAAAACTCATAACTAAAGTGTTACAAAGTACACAAACACCCATAAACTACCTATTAACCCCTAAACTGAGGCCCTCCCGCATCGCAAACACTATAATAAATGTATCTGGACATCGCCGCCACTATTAAAATTTATTAACTCCTATTCCTTACCTGTAAAATAAATCCTAAGCTAGCTGCAATATAACTAATAGTTTTAATATTGTAGCTATCTTAGGTTTTATTTTTATTTCACAGGTAAGTTTGTATTTATTTTAACTAGGTAGACTAGTTAGTAAATAGTTATTAACTATTTACTAGCTACCTTGTTAAAATAAATACAAAGTTACCTGTAAAATAAAACCTAACCTGCCTTACACTAAAACCTAACATTACAATAAAATAAATTAAATTAATAAAATACAATTATCTAAATTACAAAAAAAATAAACACTAGATTACACAAAATAAAAAAATGAAATTATCAAAAAAATCATCCATCCTCATCAAAGCCGGCAGAAGTCTTCATCCAAGCGAGCAGAAGTCTTCATCCAGACGGCGCGGAGAGGGTCCATCTTCAAGACATCCGGTGCGGAGCATCCTCTTCCCATCATCGCTGGAAAATGAAGTTCACTTTAAGTGACATCATCCAAGATGGCGTCCCTTACATTCCGATTGGCTGACAGAATTCTATCAGCCAATAGGAATTAAAGGGGAGAAATCCAATTGGCTGTTGCAATCAGCCAATAGGATTGAGCTTTCATCCTATTGGCTGATCTATTGGTTATTTAATTTTTGTAACTTAGTGGAGTTAGTTTAGAGTGGGGGTTAGGTGTTAGTTTAGTTCTAGTTTGCATTGGGAGGTGGTGGTTTAGAGCTTAATCTCCTAACCACCACCCCATACCTGTATGGGGGTTGATTATGTGTTTATTGTTAGTTAGTATTTTGTAGGCCTTAATAGGTTGAATAGGTGATTAGGTTAGGGCAGCTAAGGAGTTACTAGTGCATTTATCTGCAATTTTTAAAATATTCTGCATTCTTATGTATTTATTTTTTCTGTTTTATCGCATAACAGGCATGCAGATATGTAATTCTATAATTATAATGCAACTGTTTTCTATAACATAAATATTTATTTTAAAAATATATTTTTATTTACTATAATAAATGCATCAAGCAAGAATATTTAAAAAAAATTTTTTAAACAAGCTTTATTGTATATTCAGCATTACAATCTGACAGCAAATTTAATACATGAAACAGTACATTTTCAACAATGTACAGCTGTCGGTTCCTATAATTTAATTCCAATAGATGAAGATGAGTAAATTATTAACGATAGGCTAGCTTTAGTGTATTATAAAGTCCATGAGTCTTTTGAGCTTGTTACATTACATTTTCTTTATAGGATAGGATGTGAATGCTCCTGTGACCATACAGAATTAAAATATTGGCTCTTGTACTAATGCTTTGTCTTTGCACTCTGATTCACTGCACACACAGCCTGCATTGCTGTAAAGGGTGCAGGTGTCTGAACCTTTACATCAGCTCCAGGGTCAGCTAGTGAGGATGGATCAGGAGCAGCCAAGAACAAGCATGGAGGGGACCAGCGAGCAACATCGCCAAAGGGAGGCAGGAGCCAGTGAAGAAAGGTAAGAAATGCTGCATTCCTTGTGTAGCATCTGATAGTTCCAGTGATGGTTCAGACTCAGATCCTGATGCAGAGAAGGGTCCTAAAGCAAATCAAAACATTTTAAAAATAGTTAAGAAAATATATGCCAAGCAGGGTACAAAAAGGATTCAGCATGAATCAGCGGGAGAGGTAAGCAAAGGGGAAGGTAAAACCGAATGTAGTACCGATGGGCTTAGGTAGTGCAGAAGGTTCAAATGTAAATTCCTAGACTTTTTTGAGATTACTAGTGATGCGGCGGCTTCTAAGTCTAGGGGAGAGGGATCTAAGGGTAAAAAGAGGGGTTCCTTTGCTGAATGTGTCAAAGGTTTTGCTATATATTCTGAGTGTTTTGTAGATACCCATCCAGAACAGATAAAGGAGCTTTTAAAGGTATCTTCATTTAATAGAAGATTGTTATAAGGCATACAGGGCTCCTCATTGAAGGAGTAGGATGAGGAATTCCGGAGGGGCAGCATAGCTATAAGGGTTAAGGCAGGAAAGATTTTGGTGTCAACATGTGGTCTAGATTGGGAAAAGGAACGTTACAGGTCAGAAAGCAAGCAGGGGGAAGTTTTAAAAGTGTTTCAACAATAAGCAATGCGCCAGAGGGGTGGCGGGCAAAATTAAGCCTTTTTGCAGGCAATGTGGAGGTGCTCATTCAGGAGCGGATTGTAGGAGAAGGGAGGCTGGAAGGAATCAATCCCTTTGTGTAGCAGGAAAATTTACAGGTGACAGTGTTGGGGTTAGCCAGACCCCCCTGAAAGTAAATTAATTAGTAGCAGCTCTAAAGGGGTATCCAAAAGAGAAAGACATGGAGGTTTTAATTGAGGGTTTGTTGAATGGTTTCAGGATACCTGTACAAGGAAAGGTGGTAGGAGCATGTAAAGTACAAAATCTGAAGTCGGCATATGAGATGCCTGAAGTTTTAAGAGATAAATTGAAGAACATTAATATGGGTAGGATTGCTGGGCCTTTTGAAGAAAAGCTTATGGAGCGCTTAATAGTCTCCCCTTTAGGGGTAGTCCCTAAAAAAGAACCAGGGAAGTACAGAATGATACAACACCTATCATACCCTAAAGGGCATTCTCTTAATAATGTAATGAAACATCAGTCAGCTACCAATCATTTGATCATATCGTTAATTTGGTTAGGCTAGCTGGCCCTGGAGCAGAGTTAGAGAAGATTGGCATCAAATCTGTGTTTAGGCTGTTAACAATGCTTTCTAAAAGCTTTGCATTAATGGCTGTAAATTTGAGGGCAAGGTGTATATGGATAAATGTTTGCCCATGGTGTGCAGAATTTCACTGGGTGGTAGAAGAAAGGGCAGGGAGTAAGTCTATAATGCAATATCTTGATGACTTCTTAGTGGTGGACTCTGCTTGTTCATGGGAGTGTGGGAAATTGAAATAAAATCCTGCTGGAGTCATTCAGAATTTTGGGGGTTCCTGTAGCTGAGGATAAGTTGGAAGGGCCTTGCTCTAGGCTATCTTTTTAGAAATTGAGATAGACTCAAGGAAACAGCAGTGTAGGTTAACCCAGGATATAGTTGAAATGATGAGGTTAGGAATATATCAGGCCAAAGGAAGCAAAAAAATTGATGCTCTGGTAAATGCAGAAACTTCTGGACTATTGTACTTTCCATGAAGGTTCATTACTGTGGGGAGAATATTTAAAAGGAGATTAGTACCAGAGGAGTTTCAAACCAGGCTGTAAGATTAGGGTAAACATTCAGATGACAGGTTTGCCTCAGAGATTTTAATGGAATAATGATATGAAAGCAGAGGGTGTAACATTAACAGTATTAACTTGAGTAACTGTTAAATTTAAAGACAATAAAATTGTGTTTTGTAACACCAAATCAGAAAGTGAACACTATGTGAAGTGACACCAGGTTGATTTGGTGTAAATTAAGCCTTTTAATATTGGTAGGATTCTGAACTGTTTAGCTAACAGTCAGATACAAACAGCACAGGAAATTAGTAAGTTAGCAAGGTACTTTGTAGTTCAGGAATAAATGCAAGTAGTAGTCATACAGTCATTAGACATAGAAATCTTATACTTTAGTTAAAGGGACAGTATACTGTAAAATAGTTTTTCCCTTAATGTGTTT
>NC_069500.1:447185205-447244821 GCF_027579735.1 Bombina bombina
GTTACATTGGAACACTGATATCGTTCAGGAGTCCCTGAATATCCCTTGACATGTATATATTTATATTTAGAAGACATCCCAAAGCATTGATCTAGGCCCATTTTTTTATATTTCATGCCACCATTTCACCGCCAAATACGATCAAATAAAAAAAAACTTACATTTTTCACAATTTTAGGTTTCTCACTGAAATAATTTACAAACAGCTTGTGCAATTATGGCACAAATGGTTGTAAATGCTTCTCTGGGATCCCCTTTGTTCAGAAATAGCAGACATATATGGCTTTGGCGTTGCTTTTTGGTAATAATAAGGCCGTTAAATACTGCTACGCACCACACTTGTAATATGCCCAGCAGTTAAGGGGTTAATTAGGTAGCTTGTAGGGTTAATTTTTAGCTTTAGCGTAGAGATCAGCCTCCCACCTGACACATCCCACCCCCTGATCCCTCCCAAACAGCTCTCTTCCCTCCCCCACCTCACAATTGTCACCGCCATCTTAAGTACTGGCAGAAAGTCTGCCAGTACTGAAATAAAAATAATTTATTATTATTTTTTTATTTTTTTCATACAGTCTGCAGTGATGGATCCCCCCTTACCCCACAACCTCCCTGATCCCCCCCCAATACATATCTCTAACCCTCCCTCTCTACCTATTTGCCGCCATCTTGGGTACTGGCAGCTGTCTGCCAGTACCCAATTTGCCCCCCAAAATAGTTTTTTTTTTACTTTTTTATACTGAAATACTTGTTTTCTGTAGTGTAGCTGGCCCCCCTAAATGATCTATATCCCTCCCCCTCCCAGATCCCTTACTAAAGAACTAAGATCCCCCTGCATCTATATCGGTTTTTTTTTTACTTTCATATTGATGCATAATTTGCGTGCGCACGCACCCGCCACCCCGCCCCCCCCCCCCCCCGCCGCAACCACCCCTCCGGTCACAACAACCGACAGTGTCAGATCGGTTTGGCTAACTGGGGGTCATATAGCCAAAAGATGCTCCCACCCACCAACGAATTTGTTAGCATCATTGGCCGATGCAGAGAGGGCCACAGAGTGGCCCTTTCTGCATCGGTAAGTAAAATAGTGGATTGCAGTGATGCCTCAATATTGAGGCATCACTACAATCCCTTGGAAGCAGCTGGAAGCGATCATGATCGCTTCCAGCACTTCAGAGAACAGAGGACGTACCAGGTACGTCAATTGTCATTAAGGGAGTATTTTTCTATGACGTACCTGGTAAGTCCTCTGTCATTAAGGGGTTAAAGAGACACTGAACCCAATTTTTTTTTTCGTGATTCAGATGGAGCATGCCATTTTTAAGCAACTTTCTAATTTACTCGTATTATTTTCTTCATTCTCTTCCTCTTTTTTTTTTTAAAAAGAAAGCAACTAAGCTAAGGAGCCAGCCAATTTTTGTTTCAGACCCTGGACTGCACTTTATTGGTGGGTGAATTTATCTACCAATCAGCAAGAATAACCCAGTATCTTTATTTGAAAAGCAAGAATGTAAGCTTAGAGGCCGGCCCATTTTTGGTGAACAACCTGTATTGTTCTTGCTAATTGGTGGATAAATTCACCCACCAATAAACAAGTGCTATCTAGGGTTCTGAACCAAAAATTGGCTGGCTCCTTAGCTTAGATTCCTTCTTTTTCAAATAAAGATAGTAACAGAATGAAGAAAAATTGATAATAGGAGTAAATTAGAAAGTTGCTTAAAATTGCATGCTCTATCTGAATAATGAAATAAAAAATTAGGGTTCAGTGTCCCTTTAAGTACAAATTGGTGGCCTATAGCCGCCAATCTATACATAGTGTACAGAATGTATACAAAGCTAATGCAAAGGAGTATTCTATTAGTGTAGATTGCATAGCAATCTTATTGCTATTGCTTACAATAGAGTTACCTTTGGGGGGGCCCTAAAAAATCTTTGCTCCAAGGCTCTCTGAGCATAGATGAAAAACGGAGCATGGGTAAGAGCAAGGTGAAAACATTTATTAAATCATGGAACTGAAAAACAAAAATAAAAGCTACATGTAGAGAGAAGGGGTCAGGCGTGTTTCGGCTCACGTCTTCATCTGTGACCTGAAAATGTTATGTTACTGAACATGTATATACCCTTAGGCATCATCTGATTGGGCCAAATGTATGGGAGGGGACACTCCCATTTAACTCCTGCAATGCTAAAAGGAAAACAAAGGGGATATGTACTTTCAATAACATTAAACCAACGCATCACAAAAATGATAATGAAGTAGCTATGTGCAAATATGTCAGAAATTGCAAAAAAAAAATCTAGACGTACTGTAGGATCAATTATAAAAGAACTTTGCGACATTGTGGATAATTGACATCTATTGGGAATGGGCAAATGGAACAATCCAAACATGTTATCATATATTGGCATAGACAAATGTCTTTTATTTCTTGTCCAAAAGCGCTACTAACCTATATAGGTGTGAAACGATCAATAAGTCAATCCTTTCTTATGACTCTAGTACATCATACTAATAGATTAATATCAATTGTGAGTTGACTTAATCTTTTTCATAACAGTGTTGAAGAGTCAAGAAATCAACATCCCCAGTAATAAGTCAGCATTGATCCATCCATAAAAGATAATAAAAAGAACAAAACATTTAACAGAAAAATAATTAATTAAAGATGAAGCTGAAATTTGTTGCACTCAAATGGATATTACTCTGCTAGGTATTAAGTTCAATACTAAGGCAAAAATGTTAGAAATACTAGAAGAACAAAAGATACGTGATTACAATGAAACACTAATTGGGTGTTTATGAGAAACGGGAAAACCTTTATCTGGTCTTCTTGAATGAAAAGATAATACTAATAATAATGTCAACAAGATCTGAGTTGTGTGTGTGAACTGAGGTGAGAATCTCTGGTATGCAGCAATAATTATATATTCGTTCCAGACATTAATAATGTCGGAATCAATGTTAAAAACATATGGTACCCGTGTTCTTAAAGTTATTATCCAGAAGGCCTCCTTCCTAGCCAGAAGGACATCTAATTTGCCCCCCCCCCCCCCTGCAAGGAGGTCTTTGTATGTGGTCTGACTAACCACTTAAAATTCTGAAGGTCTCAATGAAATGTTCTGCCAAAGCAGAACAAGGATTGATGATAGTTATGTCATTTAAGGTGTTCCCTAATCCTTACTCTAGCTTCTCTCGTTGTCATGCCTATGTATTGGAGGTTACAAACTTGGCAGGTAACCAAATAAACCACTTATTTTGATCTGCAGTTTGTGCAATGATCTATATTATAGGTTTTTTTGTGTGACCTTTGATTAAAATTGTTTAGACACCACTGCATGTCCACATACTTTGCACTTGTGCTTGCTACATCTAAAATGACCTTTGGACGTAAGCCAACTGCTATTTCTCATAGTGTTATGGATCATGCTGGGTGACAAATGATTGCCCAAGGTTTAGTTACGTTTTGAAACAAAACGAAAGCCTCGTTTAACGATTGGATTTAACAATTCATCCCCCATAAGAATCGAAAGATTTTTCTTGACAATCCTGAGTACTTCATCATATTGTCTACTGTATTTGGTACTTAAAATAATGTTATCATCCTTGTCAGTTATATTCCTTGTTTTTGTTTTATCACTTAACAAGGATGATCTATCCAGTCTAAGTACCTGTGACAGTGCTCTATCAATGATGGCTACATTGTAACCTCTTGCGAGGAATTTTTGTTGTAGGTGAGAGCTTTCCAACAAAAATGTTTCATGGCTAGTACAATTCCATTTCAACCTTATATATTCTCCTTTTATCATGCCAAAACCTGTGCATTTCAGGTGCAAACTCTTTGCATGTAGTAAGGTGTTGAATTTAATAGGTTGCAGTATAGCTAAACTAAATCGAAGTATGGTACTTTAGATACATCATAAAGATGCGTAAATTCCAAACAGCTATTGAGGTTAAGGGATGCAACAAAATCATCTGCCTCCTGAGCCGAGCCCATCCAATTAAAAAAGAGGTCGTCGATGTAACAACGATAAAATTTGATGTGGTGACTAAATGAATTATTTTGCCAACATGGAACAGCTCCCACCAAACCATATACAGGTTGGCGTTTGATGGGGCAAATTTTGCCCCCATCGTTGTTCAACGTTTCTGGAGAAAAAAATTCACCTTCAAAAAGGACATAATTATGATTGAGTAAAAACTCAATGATGGTAATTAAAGTAAAAGTAAAGTTCCTTGGTCAGCTATGCACATTTATCTAGGCAACATCAAAATAATATGACTTTCATTCATCAGTTTTTTCACAGTAATAGATAAATACCTTTTTCGCCGCATAAAAAATAATAATTTTGTTATTTTCAATTCAACCCGTTTTTCAAAACATAATGAACTTCCTGGTCACGTTTTTTTTATCCACCAATTGACTTTCTGGCCGATCGGTGGCCGTGAAGCTATGTCATACTACGATATAATCAAGTGCGCATGCGCTAAATCTATGCAAAACTAGATTGTATCCGTCGCGCGTGCACAATTCGCGTATGCGCACAGCTACTTTTCTTTTTCATCCGCAATAGTAATCATTTGAGATGGCTGCTCCCAGACAATATCTAAGAGCCTATTATTAGCGATACTAATTAAAAGTAAGTATTTTTTACTAAGTATTCATTGAGTACTATTTGCAAAATAGTTTGACGCATGTGCGCTGAAAATTTACTCTCGATAAAATTGCATGCGCATTGAAGGCCGGATCGGCGATCATTGCATGTATCGTGAACACTCATTTGGACTACGTATAGAGCGGGTGTGACCTCTCTATACGTAATGGATAGAAAATACTGGAAGAGGAGGGTGGGAGGAGCGAAGAGGATAACGGTAGGGAAATTAAAGTAATAAAATATAAAGTATGATTTGAACAAAATAAAAAAAAAATAGAGAAACATAAATATTCATTATAAATAATAGATAGATGTGTTGAACATGTTAAAAATTTACTTTCACTTTAAAGGGCCATAATACCCAAATGTTTAAACACTTGAAAGTGATGCAGCATAGCTGTAAAAAGCTGACTAGAAAATATCTCCTGAACATCTCTATGTAAAAAAGAAAGATATTTTACCTCAAAAGTTCCTCAGTAGCCACCTCCCATTGTAAAGGATTTCTAAGCAGCATTTTAGTGTGTCTGTCCTGGGACATCTGAAGGGATGAGCATCGTGCACTCTCATCTTATTTCACCAATCAGATAAAGAAAGTTTACAATGAAATCTCATGAGAGTCAAGTCAAATCTCATGAGATCACAGAAAAAGTTCATGACCTCAGCACTGCTGATGCTGATTGGCTGCTGTTCATTTCTTCATTTTTTTTAATTTTTTTACCTGCAGCTGGGAGCAGCTGAAGTATAACTTTTTACACAGAACTTACTCTGCTGAGCTGAGGAGATTGTGAGGTAAAATATCTTCCTTTTTTACATAGAGATGCTCAGGTGATATTTTCCTGTCAGCTTTTTACAGTTATACTGCATCAGTTTCAAGTGATTTAGCATATGAGTATTATGTCCCTTTAAGTAGTCTTGTAAAGTAGTTACTGAATTTGTCCAAGAAAAACCTAACAGACTGAAGGCCCAAAACATGGGGAGTAGCAGAGTATAATCCTACTACGTCTATCGTTAATCATTTATGATCAGAAGACTGTGTTTCCTTATCCATTAGGTTAAGAAGATGCTTAGTATCCTTAAGGAAACTAGGTATCGATTGTGCTAGTGGCTGTAATATAGTGTCAAAACCAGGCTTATAGCTTTTCTAAGAGTGAGCCTATGCCAGATAGGATAGGCCTACCATTGATATCTTCCAGAGACTTCTGCGCCTTAGGGAGGTGGTGGAAAATTGGTAGAATGGGTTCTCTAATAACATATAGATAATCTAATGTGTCATTATCTTTAAATCCTGCTTTCCTACCATCATCCAAAAGGTCAAACACAAGACTCTGGAAGTCCAAGTTGGGATTTTTCTTAAGCCTCTGGTAGACCTCGTTGTCATTTAGTTGGCGATAAGCTTCAGCTATAAAGTCCTCCCTGTCAACTACCACTTAATTGCCACCTTTATCGGCTTGTTTTATGATTATATGTTGGTTGGCTTGCGGTGAGTCCAAGGTCTTCTTCTGCGTTAATGTCAGATTTTGCACTCTTCTTGTAGTGGTCAAACTGTCATGTAAGGCCTGCAAATCCAGTTCTACCTTCTTGTGAAAAAGCTCAAAAACATTACCTTTTCTTTTAGTAGGGTAAAAAACTGAAGGAGGCTTAAAGCCCACATGACAGTTGACTACACTGGGCCTTATAGGATTCTAAGTCCAATTCCAACAAGGACATATAATCACTTGCTTCATCAAAGGAACAATCAAGAGATGTAATACGGAAAGGCTGTGATTTGGGGCAAGCAGTCGCTAGAGAGGGGGCAAAAGTTTCTTGTTGTTAGAAGAACCTTTTCAAGGTCAATTTGCGAATACATTTATTGACATCTATAACAGTTTCAAAGAGATTGAAATCACTAGTTGGTCCAAAACCCAAACCTGAGTGAAATATACTTTTTTGTTCCTCTGTTAAAAGATGCTTAGATTAATCACTGTGTGACCTCTGTTCAGTATGTCTGCTACTGACCGGAGGCTGTCTTTAGCGAGTAGCCCTGGTACAGAAATTGTGAGGTTTGCTTCCTTTTTTTAAAAAACAAACAAAAAAAAAACATATCTGAAAGTCCAGGTTATTTGTAGTGAGGTAAATCCTAGTGGTTTTTTAAACGCTCTGATATACCATCACTTTAATAATTTGTGTGTGGTTTAATAGTCAGTCGTACTATGCAAAATTTGCGGCCTGGCAAGTGGGTGAAGTGATGCTGGGGGTATGTTGAATACTGCGACTTAGAGTGGTGGTCTTTCGGTCACCCTCTTATGCACCCTAGTCTTCAGACCACTCCACCTGACATTTCCATTTATACCCCTGAGTATTGTTTCTTACAAACTGTGGTATCGGGATTTAAAGAATCAGTCAACACCAGAATTTTTGTTGTTTAAAAAGATAGATAATCCCTTTATTACCCATTCCGCAGTTTTGCATAACCAACACAGTTATAATAATATAAGTTTTACCTCTCTAATTACCTTGTATCTATGCCTCTGCAAACTGCCTCTTATTTCAATTCTTTTGACAGACTTGCATTTTAGTTGATCAGTGCTGACTCCTAGGTAACTTCACGTGCGTGAGCTCAATGTTAACTATATGACACACATGAACTAACGTCCTCTAGTGGTGAAAAACTGTCAAAATGCATTCAGATTAGAGGCCTTTAAGGTCTAAGAAATTAGCATATGAGCCTACCTATGTTTAGTTTTTAACTAAGAATACCAAGAGAACAAAGCAAAATTGGTGATAAAAGTAAATTGGAAAGTTGTTTAAAAGGACATGCCCTATTTGAATCATAAAAGTTTTTCTTGGACTTGACTATCCCTTTAAGTTCTTATTTAGCTGATAATGAAAAGCTATGGTATAAAGTACTTATTAGACTAGATATGACAACTCAGACTATCAGGCAATTCCTTTAAGGGAAAAAGCTAACCACTTAGGATGACAAAAATTCAGTCTAGGATGGCAAATATCTGTTTCCAAGTGATTTTAGCAACTGGGTAGTAAAAGAATAATCAAACTAAACAAATCACTCAAGGGTCATCTAATCACTCGAAGGTCACAAACAAGCAGTTTATAGCGGATAAACTAAAAGGAATGGTAAGAGTGACAGATTATAATGCTGCCCATAGACTTTAAAGGGAAGGAAAGCTAAAAGTGTCAAGAAGACAAAACCACACAATGTACTATACACATCTCTGCCACTGGTACCCCTCGAGTACAGTAGCATGTTTTAAAAGTGAAATTAAAGGGACATAATACTCATATGCTAAATCACTTGAAACTGATGCAGTATAACTGTAAAAAGCTGACAGGAAAATATCTCCTGAGCATCTCTATGTAAAAAAGGAAGATATTTTACCTCACAATTTCCTTATCTCAGCAGAGTAAGTTCTGTGTAAAAAGTTATACTCAGCTGCTCCCAGCTGCAGGTAAAAAAAATAAAAAATGAAGAAATGAACAGCAACCAATCAGCATCAGCAGTGCTGAGGTCATGAACTCTTTTACTGTGATCTCATGAGATTTCACTTAACTCTCATGAGATTTCATAGTAAGCTGAATAGGGAAATATGAGAGTGCACGAGGCTCATCCCTTCGACTGTCCCGGGACAGACATACTGATATGCTGCTTAGAAGTCCTTTACAATGGGATGTGGCTACTGAGAAACTTTTGAGGTAAAATATTTTTCTTTTTTACATAGAGATGCTCAGGTGATATTTTCTAGTCAGCTTTTTACAGCTATACTGCATCACTTTCAAGTGTTTAAACATTTGGGTATTATGGCCCTTTAAGTGGAATTTGTATGAATTTACTCATAGAATCTGACACTGTATTTGGGGAGTACCAGTGCCAAAGATGAATGTTATGTAACATCAACCAGGATTCTGTCTGGAAGACAACTTGTTTTTATTTCCCATTTAAATATAAAGGGATCCCATACTGCTATTCATCCTTGTCAATCCAAAGAACACAGCTATAAACCCACTTAAATCTCACTCTGGAAGATGTCACTGCATTTCAGAACTACCTATGCCAAAGATTTATGTGATACATGGTTGACTCCATACGTTTTATTTTCCCTCCTATTAAAGTCATTTAGCATTCCGAACTGCCATTTGTCACTTGATTTTTCTCTGACGATTTTACCTATTTGAAATCGATTAATGTAGATCAGATATTAAATTCTGGTGATTAGGAAATTATTCAAATGTTTCAAAGGAAAGTCAATCTAAAACAAGTTTACACAGCGCCGCATGATACAAAGCAGTGATAAATAATATTAAATTCCATCATTTTTGAAGATATCCTCATTGTCAAACACATTCCGGTGCCTTCTATTTATAATTTATAATAGAACGAAAAATGCGCTTTGGGACTTACATGACAGTTCATCAATGGGAACAAGCTACACTATCAGACCCTCAGTGAAAACAGCACAGAGAGGCGGATTGACAGATGTCAAAATTCAGCCAATCGTAAACTTTGAAGGCGGGACCAAACGCATCCATTCACGGGAAATGTTCACGTCATTTGAGCGATTTGGCCTATCAGTGCATCAAATGGGCGCGGTTTATTTTAATCCAGCCTACTACTCCCGGAAAGAGCCGAGTGACGTCGATGCCGCACAGCAGCTTCAGCTTTTGGATCGGAGAATGGTGTTAATCAAGGAATTGTAAGTGCGGACGGGTTGGAGGTGTTAGTCTGTTCTTCGGGTTTAGCAGGGGCTCATTTTCCTACATGGCCGGGCTGTGTGGATGCAGTTGTGGGCTCTGTGGCCCAAGGGATGTCGGTGTGGTGGGTCCTAGGCGGCTTATGATTAGTTGGCACAACTAGCGCTGTACCGTTATGTGGTGACAGGTTCCGATAGCATGTAATCTATAGGCTTCTTCTTGCCTTCAGAGCTGGCCTGTGTAAGAATGCTTAGTCAGCTAAGGGTTAAGGTTTAAGGCCGGGGGTCAAGTAGTAATGGTAACCAAAGAGTTACTAGCTTGTCCTGCTGGTATAGTTTACATTGTATGTTGGTATAAAGTGCTCTGCTAGTTGCAGCTGATTGATTCCCCCAAAAGTGTTTCTGGCCTCCAGAAAAACATGTAATGAGCGTTAGAGAGCAGCAATTAAACATACTTGTTTTTGCCTTGAAAAGATCAAGTAAACACTGTCAGAAATGTTATTGATACTAAGAGCAAATGTATGTATGTGCACAAGTAATTCTTTAGGGCAGATTGTTCACTGGTGGATTAGGACAACTCCCTCAGCTCTATTAGTAGATAAAGGCACCCTTCACCAGCTTCAAAACAAGTTATATTATGTAGGACAAGAACTGCCTGCATCTACTAATAGAGCAGTGGGAGCTGTCCTAATCCACCATTTTCATAAAAAAAAAAAAACACAACAACAAACCCCCCCCAAAAAAACCAAAACCTGCAAAAATCGACTTTTACATGCAGGAAAGAAAAAAAAATAATTACCATTTTACCACCTCAGAGAAATAGGGCTGAAGGTGCTGTATAAGAGAAAAAAGGTATATAAAAAAAAAAAAAGTAATATTAACCTTTTTTTTTTTTATATTCTATTAGACACTGGGAAGTCAGTGAGTTACAATGTAACCCTCTATTAAACTTGTGAATATCATATATACAATATAATTTCATATTATTATAGTACTGAAATTCATGCTATTTATGTAAAACATCTAATGTATGTAATAACATCTAAATTTGTTAGCTATATAAGTATGTATGCACAGTATAAATGAATGTAAAATGTAAGCATCTCCCAAAACAAAAAATGTAACCATACATTTAGTGCAAGTCTTAATAAATAAATAAATAAATATCACTCTCTTATGCAGTTTCAGACAATTATGTATTGTTGGTAATTTATCCTTTTGAAGAGTGTTTACATGAAGTGCAATATACAATTTTCTTGTGCCCACTTTTAAGTGTATGTTGTCAGTGCTGTATCTGTTGCTATTGTGACTCGGTTTCAGATCGAACAATTGAAAAATAAGATCTACTTATTGACTATATTTGCACATTTTAGGGTAGTAATTATGATCTAATGATCTGAGTTAGAATTAAAGGGACATGAAACCCAAACATTTTCTTTCATGATTCAGATAGAGAATACACATTTAAACAACTTTCCAATTTACTTCTATTATTTAATTTGCTTCCTTCTCTTGTTATCCTTTGCTGAATGGTTTATCTAGGAAATCCCTGGAGCCGCAAAGTACCTAGGTTCTAGCTGCTGATTGGTGGCTGCATATAATGTATACTGCTACTATTGATTGGCTCCCCCATGTGTTCAGTCAGTAACCAGTAGTGCATTGCTGCTCATTCAACAAATGATACCAAGTGAACGAAGAAAAATTGATAATAGGAATAAATTAGAAAAAATTTGGGTTTCATACCCATTTCTTTTAATTCCTTGAGCTGCTACTTAGGGTTTTACTACATTATACTGTCTGATTAACACAAATATAACGTTAGTCTAATTAAAGAGGTATGTTTGCTGGCATAAGTTGCATCATGTTAAAATAATGTTTGACATTCCAATGTGTGTTTTATTTCCAGCTCATTGTGTAAGACCTGGTTTGACTTCATTGTTGTATTTACTATTTTAAGTAAAATTAGCTATAATTAAAGTGACAGTCAAGTCCAAAAAAAACTTTCATGTTTCAAATAGGGCATGTAATTTTAAAAAAAACTTTCCAATTTACTTTTATCACCAATTTTGTTTTGTTCTCTTGGTATTCTTAGTTGAAAGCTAAACCTAGGAGGTTCATATGCTAATTTTTTAGACCTTGAAGGCCGCCTCTAATCTAAATGCATTTTGACTAGTTTTTCACCACTAGAGGGCATTAGTTCACGTGTTTCATATAGATAACATTGAGCTCATGCAGGTGAATTTACCATGGAGACAGCTCTGATTGGCTAAAATGCAAGTATGTCAAAAGAACTGAAATAAGAGGGCAGTCTGCTGAGGCTTAGATACAAGGTAATTACAGAGGTAAAACGTGTATAATTATTACTGTGGTGGTTATGCAAAACTGGGGAATTTGTAATTAAGGGATTATCTATCATTTAAAACAACAAAAATTCTGGTGTTGACTGTCCCTTTAAAGTGATGGTAAGCTATACGAATCTGCACCACTGCATCTGATTTAAGATTTTAAAAAACTAAGGGTTTTTCATTCATGAAGTCATATTAATTTTACATTCTTAGAGGGATGGTAAATCCTAGCGTTTGTGAAATGCTAGGATTTACCATTGGAACAAAAAAAGGGGACTTTCAGTCATGAAATATAAAATACTTCATGCTGAAAGTTCCTTTATTTGTTTGAAGTGTTCGCCGCACTGAGCTCCTCAAGCAGCCGACGGACTGAAAGTCCTCCTATTTGTTCCAATGGTAAATCCTAGCGTTTCACACACACTATGTTTTACCATCGCTTTAAAGTAGAATACCAGTTTAAAGGTTTATATCGTGCCGCCGTTCTCCGCCCGTCTATTTTATTGCAGCTTTTTTCTGGTCACGTTTTAACATCTTTCAATGAGAAGACGGGCCACCAAGCATCCTTTAAAGACACGCCCCTTCATTGGAGAGTGCATGCCCTAAAGATTTTGAGTCGCCGTATTCTAATTTGTATACAGTGACGCGCATGCGCTAGATTCCCCAGAGTCTTTCAATAAGAAAGTTTCATATTGTCAGAATAACATAGCAGCAGTGCATATTAACAGGTATATGCGCTGCTGCGATGTTATTCTGACAATATGAAACTTTGTTTCTGAAAGACTCAGTGGAATCTAGTGCATGCGTGTCACTGCATGCAAATTTAGAATACGGCGACTCAAAAAATCTTTAGCGCTTGTGCTTTCCGATGAAGGGGTTTGTGTGGGTCTTCAAAGGATGCCTGTTGGTCCGTCTTATCATTGGAAGATGTTAAAACGTGACCGGAAAAAAAATGCAATAAAATATTAGGGGCACAATATAAACCTTTAAACTGGTATTCTACATTAAGAATGTTAAATTAATGACTTCATGAATGAAAGTCCCTTTGTTTTTTAAATAGTAATCAGATGCAGCGTTGCAGATTCATATAGTTTACCATCACTTTAAATGCCTTCATAATTTAAATGTGTTCTGGAATATGAAACTCAAGAGTGTGTTTTAATATTTGATTATTTATTCCAATTTGTTTAACCTAAAACGAGAATCCCTGTAGTCTTTTATGTGTCAAACATGATTTTAGGGGTTAGACAACATATTGGTGGGTGGGGAATGGTGCAATCTTGATGATTACTGAACCCTGCTGCATCATATTATACGGTGATAGAAAATTCAATTTTTTTTCAAATATTATATTATTTCTTTATGCAGTACATTACTATTTTAGATGTGGGTATATTTTCTCAACATTGTGCTTTATCCAGTGGTAAAACATTGTTAAATTTAACTGATTTTAAATTCAAAGTTAAACCCCCATTATACAGTTAAAGGGACACTAAACCCAATTTTTTTATTTAATTATTCAGAGCATGCAATTTTAAGTAATTTTATAATTTTACTCCTATTATAAATTTTTGTTCGTTCTCTTGCTGTCTTGATTTAAAAAGCAGGAATGTAAAGCTTAAGAGCCGGCCCATTTTTGGTTGATAACCTGGGTTATGCTTGCTTATTGGTTTGCTAAATGTAGCCACCAATAAGTAAGCGCTATCCAGGGTGCTAAACCTAAAATATGCTGGCTCTTAAGTTTAGTAGGAGTAAATTAGAAAGTTGCTTAAAATTGCATGCTCTTTCTGAATTAATAAAGAAAAAAATTGGGTTAAGTATCCCTTTAAGCTTAACAAACAATGCAGTGAGTATTCATTATTTATTTTGTCTAATTTTTCTGTATTGTGCCTTTAAAAACTGTACTTTTTCCATTCCTCCATATTAAAGGGATAGTAAAGTCAAAATTAAACTAGAGATAAAAAGATAGAAAGTTGTTTAAAATTATATGCGCTAATTTACTTTTATCATCAAATTTGCTTTGTTCTCTTGGTATTCTTAATTGAAAGCTAAACCTAGGTAGGCTCATATGCTAATTTCTAAGAACCTGGAAGTCCACCTCTGCATTTGACAGTTTCACAGCTAGAGGGCATTAGTTCATGTGTTTCATATAGACAAAAATTGTGCTCATGCACGTGAAGTTATTTAAAGGAGTAGTCTAGTCAAAATTAAACTTTCATGATACAGATAGAACATGCAACTTTCTCATTTACTCCTATTATCAATGTTCTTTATTCTCTTGGTATCTTTATTTGAAAAAGCAAAATATAAGCTTAGGAGCTGGCCCACTTTTGGTTCAGCACCTGGCTAGTGCTTGCTGATTGGTGTATAAATGTAGCTACCAATAAGAAAGCTCTACCCAGGTGCTGAACCAAAAATGGTCCGGCTCCTACACTCACATTTTAGCTTTTTAAAATAAAGATACCAAGAGAACTAAGGAAAATTTATAATATTAGTAAATGAGAAAGTTGCTTAAAACTGAATGCTCTATCGGAATCATGAAAGTTTAATTTTGACTTATAATGCCCTAATAGCATGAAATGCAAGTCTGTCAAAAGATCTGAGAAAAGGAGGCAGTCAGCAGAAGTTTAGATACAGGGTAATTACAGAGGTAAAACGTATATTTCTATAACAGTGTCGGTGATGCAAAACTGGGGTATGGGAAAAAAAGGGATTATCTATCTTTTTAAACAATAACATTTTTGGTGTTTACTATCCCTTTTAAAGAGGTTTTGAAATGATGTATCCTTGTTCTACTCTGGATTTGCAAATAAAATAAGTCTAATATGATACTGTATAATAAATATAGTACAATATGCTTATACTATCTTTTTGTTTTGTAACCATAAACGTTTGCAATCCAGCAAGAGGGCTTATAAGTGCAGCCACCAATCAGCAGTTAGTTCCCAGTAGTGCATTGCTACTCCTCGGTATACCTGTGTGTACTTTACCTGTGTGTACTTTTCAACAACAGATACTAAGAGAACAAATAAAATTTGATAATAGAAGTAAATTGGAAAGCTGTTTATAATCACATGCTCTGTCTGTGTCATAAACATTTTTAATTTTGACTTTACTGTCCCTTTAACAGTAGTTTATACATATAAAGCAAATTTATCTTTTGGAATTCATATTCTTTTCTTGCCTTCATTTAATTATTTTTCAAATATGAAGTTCTTATTTGTAGTTATCACAGAAATCGGAAGTGCAGACTATAAACTTGAAAAGCCTAACACTACTACATTCTACACAGTCACTGTTTGCTGACTCTACCTATTTGTCTCCTCTTATTGGCCAGAGCAAGAAAACAGAATTTTTATACATAAGCAAACTTAGGTTACAACATGGGATCACCTGTTACATTAGGGGGAAAAAACTTAACACATGTATTTAATATTTAAATAACAAATATATGGGTCAATCACAATCTTTTACAAAAATATATTTAATTTTCTGTCAAGCCATTAGATATGTTTTTCTAAAGAATTGTGATCAACTCCATCATTTTACAAGAATACATCTATTTAAGTCTGCACTGTCAGCACTTAAAGTGATGATTTTATAATCAGATCCTGAATGCTAGTGATATTTTTGATCAAGTTTAATTGATCCCTTCTAATATATATGCGCTTTAACTTACTTTTTAATCTAGCCGTGCTATTCTAATACTGCATGCTCCCGCCCCCACTTCAAAAGTATTATTTTTTGTGAGCTAAGAGTTTGAACTGTTCTCCAATCAGCACTTTAGCTACATTAAGTGTCATAGGGATAGAGCATAGATAGAGTTTACCATCACTTTAACTGAATACTGATCAAAATTCAATAAAACTATCTCCAGCCCCCAGCGTCTCTATTCTATCTAGCTAATTCACTTATAGAGAGATTTTTTTTTTTTAGTGTATTGGCTGCATAAAAGGCGAAATGGAAATAATGAACCTGGAAGTGGGAATAGAGCCTAAAGAAGTTTTTTTTTTTTTTTTTTTTAAGCTTACTTTGCCCTCTGTATGTCTGATTCATTAAAGTGTTGTTTTTCAACATTTTTACAAATATGTGCTGCTCAGAAGTGTGATTATAAGGAATTTGACAGTAATATTTTTGTAGCAAGTTCCCCTACAGGCATACAGTTTTTTTCCCAAGTACCTCAGCTACAAGATGTAAATATTAGGTTACAAAAACAATAGGCAATTGTGCATACCCCAGAATGTGACAAGTGACTCTAGGTTAGGGAGTGTGTAAAGCAAACTTTGAATTCCCTACAAAACCGTAAAAATACTTTGGGAATTTACTTTAATTATTGCCCTTGCTTTTCATGCATTCATCTGAACATGAAAATGTTTCCACTAAATTAGCAGTTATTAATGTTTTTAAAACTTTTAATTTGTATGCAGGCTCTCTGTAATTTAGTATGCAATTGATTATATACAACTCATTTTAGCAAATACATTTTCTATCCCTTTTATGTTTTTTCCAGTGACCATAATCCTAAAATGCTGCCATTAATTCCCCATAAGCATGAAATTGTTACCTCCCACAAAAACAGACTAAATCCTTATCTGCCTTGTTAATCTCTCACTTTTGAAAACCAAAATGCCAGTATTAAAGTGAAAGTAAATCCTAGCTTTTTACAAACGTTAGGATTTACTATTGAAACAAATAAAGGGGACTTTCATTCATCAAGTATAAGATACTTAATATAGAAAGCTCCTTTGTTTTAATCGATCGCAGCTCTTAGCTCCTACAGCAGCCCACGGCTAAAAAATTTTTGGTCTAAGAGGTGACGTTTTCACCTCTTAGCCAATAGCCATGCGGTAAATCCGGCTTGGCGCCCATGGGAGCCGGATTTACCGCACGGCTGTTGGCTAAGAGGTGAAAACGTCACCTCTTAGCCAAAATTTTTTATAGCCTTGCGCTGCTGTAGGAGCTAAGAGCGGCGATCAGTCGGCTACTCCAAAGCCAACAATTTAAGCACAAATAATTTTATTGTAGAGACCTCAAATAAGCTACAGCTCCATTTATACCTACTCGCTGGAAACAAGCCCCTGGTTTGCTGCTTATAAAATGTGGAGTGGAGCACTGTCCCACACTGCTTTCCAAATGCTTCACCCCAGGGACCCAAATACTATTAGCTATTACCAGCTATTTGTAATAGCTTTTATAAATTAACATAAATGAAAAACTTTTCTTCCTGGGATTATAATAACGGATATCCATGCACAGCACAAATGGAGAGCTATACCATTCATGATGACGCCCTACACTCTGTCACAATATATCTGTCTATCTGTGGACATAAAAGTATATTTAAAGGGGAACTGACAAGCATACACAAAATAACGTTCTTTCTCTCTGGATCCCTTTAAAGTCTGATGCTGTGGGAACCTAAAAAAGGACTGTAATTTATGAATCGCCACATCCAGTCTAAGCATGGGTCTCAATAATAGCAACACTCCTCTGGCTGTGCTGGAAGTTTTAGGTCCCAGGGCCCAATTTTGAGTAGATGTGGAGAGCCATGGTTGCTTCAGTGTTCCCAAAAGCTCCACACCAAACATTTTAAGGTTCCATCAATCACCTTTTTATCCAATTTTACTTATATCGCTTGATCCTTTTTTTTTTTTTTTTTTTTTTTTTTTTTTTATACGGTATCAAAGATTCATAAAAATCTGACTGCTCCCCCAGGCAGGCCAATAATTTCTAGTGTGGAGTCTGTATTCACAAATGTGTCAATTTTTATAGACCAATTGTTGCAAACAGAAGTAGCTAAATGCAGCTCATATATTAAAGATACTGGTGACCTCCTTAAAAGAGCAAAATAATTGTTTCTACCAAATGAGAAATTTATAATGTACACATTAATGTCAAAAGCCTGTATACATGTATAAAACATGAAACCGGCATAGGTATCATCAAAAGGGTACTTAGAGTAGATAAGAAATTGTCAGAGAAGCAATGCATGTTTGTAGAAGATTTGTTAAGACTCATTCTGTACTGGAATTATTTCATTTTCAAGATGATTGGTTTATTTAGATTAAGGGAACTGCCATGGGGTCCAACGTTGACCCATTATACGCTAACCAATGCATGAATATGGTAGAGGAGAAGATCATTTATAAGAATGGTCTATTTAAACTTCATGGGGGCAGCGTGGACTCCTTGGTGGAGTTTGTTTCAGGATTAAATGTGGCAGTCAGTGGCTTGGAATTTACACTAAATTACAGTGAGGAATCTATAATGTTCCTGGATACAAAAGTTTACAAAAAGGTGCTGAATTTGAGTTTGACCTGTACACGAAAACAAATATATATATATATATATATATATATATATATATATATATATATATATATATATATATATATATATATATATATATATATATATATATATATATATATATATATATAGGCAAAAAGAGTCAGTTGCACTCTCACAAACAGTTCTCCAAGGGCCAGGGTGCTAGAGTAGTTGAAATGTAGCAAAACAGGAAACAGCACTCTCTGGACTTAAGTAAAAAACAAGTAGTTTATTCAGTAACGTTTCGGGGAATGCTCCCCTTCATCAGACCAACAACATACAAGTGAGACAAACATTTAAGCATACACAAACCCCTCCCCCTAGTGCAAAAAAACGCCAAAAATGGATGCCATAGCAACCAAGCAACCAGTTCAAAGTAAATACATTTACCAATGCAACAATGACATCAAAGAAACCAGATCATTATGGTTAATTAGCATCAGGTCAATTAGCAAATCAACACATCATCCTACCACATAATACACCTGCTGTATATTAGTACTTCTAATACCCCAGTGGCAGTGTGTCCTTTTAAAGAGACATATCACAATATTATTAGCTAAGTACAGGAACACAAGAATGTGTAGAAAAAAGGGGTTGAAAAAACGTTTAGTTAAACATCGGCACCTCATCATATTGAAATGCAATTCACGTAATGCACTTATAGTAAATGCCTAACTCATAATACCCGTACTACATAGTCAAGGGTCATGTGTACCATAAATGCTATAGAAGCAAATAGCAGCAAACTCGTTATACAGATACCTCAAACGATGTGACCGTATTACATGCACAAAGTGTAGCACGACCTATGTAATCACCCTGTTCAGCATCGGACCAACCTCGCGCTGAATCTAGCACAGTTACTAGCGGAACAACAAGGGATATGCGCATGCGTGGAAACCCGGCGCAGTCCAGCCCCCAATGCTCCAGCTAGGTACCCAATAGGATAGAAAGGACAAGCCCCCACACAGGACAAACAGAGTTATTAAAATGGCATGGTAAGAGGGCCCCAAGGTACTACTAAGGGAAGGAAGGGTCCGGGTCATGAACGTAATAAATGCAGCAGGATATGCAGTAGATAGTACAACACCCCTAATACCCAGATATCAGGAGACACCCATTTAGGTCTCGTAACCCAGCTAGTTCAGTCTGACATACACGATGAGAAGGGTATATGCGTCTGTCATTTCTAACCTGTCAGCACCGGTCTTGCGGTCAAGGCACCTATTGTCCGTGCATAGGCAATTTTACAGGGTCACAAAAAGGATGTCTATAAGTGTGCGCATGCGTGTAAGCCATGCCCAGTCAATTATTACTGTGTAAGGCAAGGTCCCTGATAGGCCGTCTGGGACAAGCCCCTATCCCTATGTGAGTGACAGTTTTGCTATGAGATAGGGGGGCAGGGGTCCAAAGTCAAAAGATATGTCGGTCACAGTATGTTTCAGGCTGATGCTGTGATTACAGGTTTGCTAGAGCCCGGTGGCCCAGAATTATAAGGATCGCTATAAAGGAAAAGAGACCCCTAAACTAATGTGAATAAATACATAGTACAGTCAGGTCCCATCCCCCTAGATACAGAAAATACTAGTGCTAACAGGGTTCAGTAGTGCAAGGTTAGTAGCACCAGCACTCAGTGATGTGTCAACACTACGGTGTGCATCAAAAGTAACATCCACTAATGTACATAACAGAAACAACCTAAATAAGGGTACACCCATTGGGCACCCCTCCTGGAGGATAAATATGGGCAGAGCCTACAGCCAATCAGCAACCAGACTTCATGAACCCACTGTGGATAAAAGAATGCAAACATAGTATCAGATACTGTACAAACTAAATTAATCCCCTTAGACAGATACAACCAGATACCTTAGAAGCGTACACAGCTTAGTTCATAAAAAACAATGCCAGTCTATCCCCATGTTCAAACCTCTGGGGTGTATAGTGTCCAGTTTGAAAATCCACTCGGCCTCCTTCTGTAGGAGACGGGTGTCCCTGTCACCTCCCCTAGGCATTGGGGGTACATGATCGATGAGTTTAAATCTCAGGTCCGCCACAGAGTGACCCTTCTCCATAAAATGTCTGGCCACAGGTTGGTCACTCTTGCCTTTCTCAATTGCCGTCCGGATGGCACTCCTGTGATTAGCCATCCTTTTCTTAATGTCATCTGACGTCTTACCTATATAGAATAGGCCACAGTTGCAATTCAGCATGTACACCACAAATTTTGTGGTACACGTAAGGAAATGCTTGATCTTGTAGCTCGTGTTATTGTGTGGATGTTTGAATTGCTTGCATTGCAGCATGGCGTTACACGTTACACAACTCGGGCACTTGTAGGAGCCCCTTTTGGTGTTTGTCTTGACCTTGCTGTAGCTATCAGTTGGATCAGTGTTCATTAAGATGTCTTTTAGGTTTCTTCCCCTCTTATATCCAATTCTGGGTGGTCCATAGTCGTGGTATGGTAATGATGGATCAGTCTGGACAATATCCCATTTCTCTTTTAAAGTAACTCCTAGTGTTCTCGTGCTAGGGGTGTATGCAGTGACAAAATTCATCCTCTTCTGTTGGTCTCTTTTTGGCATTTTCATGCTCAACTGGGCCCTTGCTTCCTTTATAGTGTTACCATTGTATCCTCTGCTGTAAAACCGTGATTCCATTTCTTTCAGTTGTACCTCACGGTTTTCCTCTGATGTGTTATTGCGGATGACTCTCAGCAGCTGTGCCTTAGGGATGGCTTTAATGAGTGATCTTGGATGGTAACTAGAAGCATGTAGCAGTGTGTTTCTGTCGGTAGACTTTTTAAATAAGGTGGTACCCAATCTGTTGTTTATCTTATAAATTCTTAGATCCAGGAAATCCACTTCATTGTAGCTGGACACTTCCTTCAATTGAACCTGTCCCCCTATTGTGTTCAGGGATTTGACCCACTCGCCAAAGGACTCAATCGTGCCTCTCCAGACCACAACGATATCATCAATGTAGCGCTTGTAAAAGCGTACTTGTTGATTGTCATATACCTTGAACACCTTTTCCTCCATATGTTCCATGAATAAGTTTGCAAAAGCAGGTGCCATAATCGAGCCCATGGCCGTTCCCATGAGCTGAAGATAAAATCTCCTTTCGAATTTAAAGTAGTTCAGCTTAAGACATAGAGATAGAAGTTCAATAATAAAGCTGGTAGGGGGACCCACATATGGGCATCTTTCAAGGCAGTTGGTAATTATCTCCATCCCCATTTCGTGCGGTATAATAGTATAGAGGCTTGTGACGTCAAGACTGGCAAGCACGTCTCCTGGTTCTATGTCAGATATGTCAGTGAGATATGCAATGAGTGTGGTGGAGTCTCTTAAGTATGAGCGCATGTTTACAACCAGTGGTTGTAGCATAGAGTCAACATATTTAGCCAGGGGTTGTAGGAGTGACCCCCGTGCTGAGACAATGGGGCGTCCAGGTGGATGTACCAATTGTTTGTGTATCTTGGGGAGTGTATAGAGAATTGGCCTGACTGGGTTGTTAGTGGTTAGCCATTCCTTGGTGGTAGGGTCTAGAAATAATATGACAACAACTGACTGGGAAGCTGTTCAATCCCTTAGAAATGACTCTACCATTGTCATACGCCCAGCGGACAAGGGTGGTGCGGTTGTTCTGCAGGATTATCAAGATTATAAGACTGAAATAGATAAACAACTGGCGGATGTCTCAACCTACAAAGCCTTACCTTGTGACCCCACGATTACCTATAAAGCACAGATTGACTCAGTTATTGAACATGCAGCACAAATGAACTGGATAGACCCTACCACCAAGGAATGGCTAACCACTAACAACCCAGTCAGGCCAATTCTCTATACACTCCCCAAGATACAGAAACAATTGGTACATCCACCTGGACGCCCCATTGTCTCAGCACGGGGGTCACTCCTACAACCCCTGGCTAAATATGTTGACTCTATGCTACAACCACTGGTTGTAAACATGCGCTCATACTTAAGAGACTCCACCACACTCATTGCATATCTCACTGACATATCTGACATAGAACCAGGAGACGTGCTTGCCAGTCTTGACGTCACAATCCTCTATACTATTATACCGCACGAAATGGGGATGGAGATAATTACCAACTGCCTTGAAAGATGCCCATATGTGGGTCCCCCTACCAGCTTTATTATTGAACTTCTATCTCTATGTCTTAAGCTGAACTACTTTAAATTCGAAAGGAGATTTTATCTTCAGCTCATGGGAACGGCCATGGGCTCGAATATGGCACCTGCATTTGCAAACTTATTCATGGAACATATGGAGGAAAAGGTGTTCAAGGTATATGACAATCAACAAGTACGCTTTTACAAGCGCTACATTGATGATATCGTTGTGGTCTGGAGAGGCACGATTGAGTCCTTTGGCGAGTGGGTCAAATCCCTGAACACAATAGGGGGACAGGTTCAATTGAAGGAAGTGTCCAGCTACAATGAAGTGGATTTCCTGGATCTAAGAATTTATAAGATAAACAACAGATTGGGTACCACCTTATTTAAAAAGTCTACCGACAGAAACACACTGCTACATGCTTCTAGTTACCATCCAAGATCACTCATTAAAGCCATCCCTAAGGCACAGCTGCTGAGAGTCATCCGCAATAACACATCAGAGGAAAACCGTGAGGTACAACTGAAAGAAATGGAATCACGGTTTTACAGCAGAGGATACAATGGTAACACTATAAAGGAAGCAAGGGCCCAGTTGAGCATGAAAAATGCCAAAAAGAGACCAACAGAAGAGGATGAATTTTGTCACTGCATACACCCCTAGCACGAGAACACTAGGAGTTACTTTAAAAGAGAAATGGGATATTGTCCAGACTGATCCATCATTACCATACCACGACTATGGACCACCCAGAATTGGATATAAGAGGGGAAGAAACCTAAAAGACATCTTAATGAACACTGATCCAACTGATAGCTACAGCAAGGTCAAGACAAACACCAAAAGGGGCTCCTACAAGTGCCCGAGTTGTGTAACGTGTAACGCCATGCTGCAATGCAAGCAATTCAAACATCCACACAATAACACGAGCTACAAGATCAAGCATTTCCTTACGTGTACCACAAAATTTGTGGTGTACATGCTGAATTGCAACTGTGGCCTATTCTATATAGGTAAGACGTCAGATGACATTAAGAAAAGGATGGCTAATCACAGGAGTGCCATCCGGACGGCAATTGAGAAAGGCAAGAGTGACCAACCTGTGGCCAGACATTTTATGGAGAAGGGTCACTCTGTGGCGGACCTGAGATTTAAACTCATCGATCATGTACCCCCAATGCCTAGGGGAGGTGACAGGGACACCCGTCTCCTACAGAAGGAGGCCGAGTGGATTTTCAAACTGGACACTATACACCCCAGAGGTTTGAACATGGGGATAGACTGGCATTGTTTTTTATGAACTAAGCTGTGTACGCTTCTAAGGTATCTGGTTGTATCTGTCTAAGGGGATTAATTTAGTTTGTACAGTATCTGATACTATGTTTGCATTCTTTTATCCACAGTGGGTTCATGAAGTCTGGTTGCTGATTGGCTGTAGGCTCTGCCCATATTTATCCTCCAGGAGGGGTGCCCAATGGGTGTACCCTTATTTAGGTTGTTTCTGTTATGTACATTAGTGGATGTTACTTTTGATGCACACCGTAGTGTTGACACATCACTGAGTGCTGGTGCTACTAACCTTGCACTACTGAACCCTGTTAGCACTAGTATTTTCTGTATCTAGGGGGATGGGACCTGACTGTACTATGTATTTATTCACATTAGTTTAGGGGTCTCTTTTCCTTTATAGCGATCCTTATAATTCTGGGCCACCGGGCTCTAGCAAACCTGTAATCACAGCATCAGCCTGAAACATACTGTGACCGACATATCTTTTGACTTTGGACCCCTGCCCCCCTATCTCATAGCAAAACTGTCACTCACATAGGGATAGGGGCTTGTCCCAGACGGCCTATCAGGGACCTTGCCTTACACAGTAATAATTGACTGGGCATGGCTTACACGCATGCGCACACTTATAGACATCCTTTTTGTGACCCTGTAAAATTGCCTATGCACGGACAATAGGTGCCTTGACCGCAAGACCGGTGCTGACAGGTTAGAAATGACAGACGCATATACCCTTCTCATCGTGTATGTCAGACTGAACTAGCTGGGTTACGAGACCTAAATGGGTGTCTCCTGATATCTGGGTATTAGGGGTGTTGTACTATCTACTGCATATCCTGCTGCATTTATTACGTTCATGACCCGGACCCTTCCTTCCCTTAGTAGTACCTTGGGGCCCTCTTACCATGCCATTTTAATAACTCTGTTTGTCCTGTGTGGGGGCTTGTCCTTTCTATCCTATTGGGTACCTAGCTGGAGCATTGGGGGCTGGACTGCGCCGGGTTTCCACGCATGCGCATATCCCTTGTTGTTCCGCTAGTAACTGTGCTAGATTCAGCGCGAGGTTGGTCCGATGCTGAACAGGGTGATTACATAGGTCGTGCTACACTTTGTGCATGTAATACGGTCACATCGTTTGAGGTATCTGTATAACGAGTTTGCTGCTATTTGCTTCTATAGCATTTATGGTACACATGACCCTTGACTATGTAGTACGGGTATTATGAGTTAGGCATTTACTATAAGTGCATTACGTGAATTGCATTTCAATATGATGAGGTGCCGATGTTTAACTAAACGTTTTTTCAACCCCTTTTTTCTACACATTCTTGTGTTCCTGTACTTAGCTAATAATATTGTGATATGTCTCTTTAAAAGGACACACTGCCACTGGGGTATTAGAAGTACTAATATACAGCAGGTGTATTATGTGGTAGGATGATGTGTTGATTTGCTAATTGACCTGATGCTAATTAACCATAATGATCTGGTTTCTTTGATGTCATTGTTGCATTGGTAAATGTATTTACTTTGAACTGGTTGCTTGGTTGCTATGGCAACCATTTTTGGCGGTTTTTTGCACTAGGGGGAGGGGTTTGTGTATGCTTAAATGTTTGTCTCACTTGTATGTTGTTGGTCTGATGAAGGGGAGCATTCCCCGAAACGTTACTGAATAAACTACTTGTTTTTTCTTAAGTCCAGAGAGTGCTGTTTCCTGTTTTGCTATATATATATATATATATATATATATATATATATATATATATATATATATATATATATATATATATATATATATATATATATATATATATATATATATATATATATATATATATATATATACATTACTACAATACAGTAGAATCACTCCCTAAAAGTAACAGAACCACACAATTTAATTATAAGATCCCATGAGATGCAAAATACATTTTTTAATAGAGGGTACCCCAAGACAGTGTTAGACAAGTGCAGCCAAAATCTAGAAAAGGTTGCTTCAAAAGTAGACAAAAAGAATGGTTTTTACCTCTCAATATAGTGCCCATGGTAATCGAATAGCCAAAATAATAAACAAACATTGGCCTATCCTAAAACAATGCAATATTCAGGTTAAGGAATTTCAAGAACGACCAATCATTACATATAAGAGTTACAAATTTTAAGGGACCATTTTATCAGGTCTGATATAGGCCCTACCAAGCAGAAAGTGCAAAGATTTCTAGGCAAAACAAACCTAGGTTGCTATCCTTGCTTAGGATGTATGAGCTGTAGCTCAATAATTAAAGGGAAATAATTTCTTTACCCCAGAAGTGGTTACAAATTAGAAATGAGGAATATTTTTGCATCTGAGACTACATATGCAATTTATTTAACAAAATGTCCATGTTCCCTCATTTATATTGGAGAGACTGTGAGAAAAGTCAGAGACAGAATGAGTCAACACCGCTCCAATATTAGATGTGGGGATAAGGATGCCCCAGTAGCACACCACTTCTTACAAAAGGGACACAACATAAGCCAATTGAGATGGCAAGTAATTGATTACGTAGGCCCTCAGAGAAAGGGAGATGACCGTGAGAAACTCCTAAAACAGAAAAAAATGTACTGGATAAATAGATTGGGGACAATGGTCCCAAATGGACTAAACAGGGATTTTGACTGGTCAATATTTTGGTAACGTGTATAGCCAATAGTACAATGGAGCAAATAGTATATTATTTAACCTGCCAGGTCAGTGGTATTGCATCAAGTTATTAATGTTTAAATAGAAATGCTAGAAACACAAGAAAAAAAGAGCGCAACCACGACTCAAGGTAAAAGATTATTTTACCTTGAGTCGTGATTGTGCTCTTTTTTTTTTTTTCTTGTGTTTCTAGTATTTCGCAGCCTGAACACTCCTTAGTGTTCAGTGAATTGAGAAGCTGCACCATTGACCAAACAGAGCGGGAGCGTTTTTTAACTGCTAGAAGCCAAGATCTTACAAGCATATCTATTAAGCAAATCTATCATACTCCCGGAGTCACAGAAGCTAACTACGGTCAGTGTATGTTTTGGGTTATATCCCCAATACAAACCTTAAATAGTAATTACCAGTATATAATAAGCATTGTCATTATTATTATTATTATTATTATTATTATTATTATTATTATTATTATTATTATTATTATTATTATTATATGCTCATGATTACCATATCTTGAACATTTCAGAATATCAGTGAATTCGAATTAATGTATGGTTGTATACTACTCTTTTAATTGATTAGAATATACTTTTTAACTATACATACATAGTATTTTCAAGTTAGAGTAGCTTGTTTTTGGTTAAAAAGAAATGCGATGAAATTAAAATTAAAGTTGTAAATGAAATATAGTTTTCTTTTGCATGATGTACCATGGATTCATCCTAACTTGTGGGATATTGTCCTTCCTGACAGGAGAGCACCACAGCAGAGCTGTCTATATAGCTCCCCCCTTAACGCCACCCCACAGTCATTCTCTTTGCTGGCTCTAAGCAGGAAGAGTAAAGAGAAGAGGTGTTAAACTGTTAGTTTTATTTTATCTTCAATCAAGTGTTTGTTAATTTTAAATGGTACCGGTGTTGTACTATTTACTCTCAGGCAGGACATAGATGAAGATTTCTGCCTGGAGGATGATGATCTTAGCATTTGTAACTAAGGTCCACTGCTGTTCCCACAGAAGCTGAGGAGTACAGGAAAACAGTGTAGGAACAGTTTCAAGCTATACAGCAATGAGGTATGTTCAGTCATATATTTTCTGCAGAGACTGTGTTAACTCAGAAAGGCTGACTGTGTCCCTATTAGGGGAAGGGTAAGCAGTAATCCTAGTGTTATCAGAGGTTTTTACTAGCTTGCATAAAGGGCACTCAGTTTGTTATGTGAATTTGGAACAAACGTTTTTGTGTCTGGGAGTAACGTTTTCTGTTTTATGTGACATTTGCTTGAGGGTTCTTTGGGGTTGTTTATAACCCACATGGCTTTCAGGCAGGGTTTGTTAGTTTTGTGTAGGCCCCAGCAACATCGAATGAGGTGGGCGGGCCTGCATTTACAAGCAGCAAGCAACTTCTCCTGAGGTCCTGATAGTCTTCTGAGGGACTAATTGAAGCTTTAACCCCATATTATCGCTTCCTAAGGGCAGGTAGGGCCACAGCAGAGCTGTGGCAAGGTGCTATAAGGGTTTTTTAACCGGTTTTAGACATATTTCAATCCGTTTTTTTAATTTTGGGGTCTATTGCTTATTAACTTGTGGTGCAATCCTTCTAAAGCTTAGTGGGTACACTGTTAAAATTTCAGAAAAGTTTAAGCAATTTTAACCTGTTTTGCAGTTTGTGTATGCCTTTTTTTTTCTCTTAAAGGCACAGTACCGTTTTTGCAAATTGTGTTTTTTTTCATTGAATAAAGTGTTTTCCAAGCTTGCTTGCTTTATTACTAGTCTGTTAAACATGTCTGACACTGAGGAAACTCATTGTTCAATTTGTTTAGAAGCCATTGTGGAACCCCCTCTTAGAATGTGTCCCACTTGTACTGATATGTCTATAAATTGCAAACAGCATATTTTGACTTCTAAAAGTTTGGCATTAGATGATTCTCAGACAGAAGGAAATCAGGTTTTGCCATCTAGTTCTCCCCAAGTGTCACAACCAGTAATGCCCGCACAAGCGACGCCAAGTACTTCTAGTGCGTCTAATTCTTTCACCTGGCAAGATATGGCTTCAGTTATGAATACTACCCTCACAGAGGTTTTATATAAGCTGCCTGGGTTGCAAGGGAAGCGCAGTAGCTCTGGGTTAAGAACAAATGCTGAGCCTTCTGACGCTTTAGTAGCCGTATCCGATATTCCCTCACAATGTTCTGAAGTAGGGATGAGGGATTTGCTGTCTGAGGGAGAGATTTCTGATTCAGGAAAGATGTTCTCTCAGACAGATTCAGATATGACGGCATTTAAATTTAAGCTAGAGCACCTTCGCTTATTGTTCAGGGAGGTTTTAGCTACTCTGGATGATTGTGACCCTATTGTAGTTCCAGAGAAATTGTGTAAAATGGACAAATATTTAGCGGTTCCTGTTTACACTGATGTGTTTCCGGTCCCTAAGATGATTTCGGACATTGTTACTAAGGAGTGGGATAAACCAGGTATTCCGTTCTCTCCCCCTCCTGTTTTTAAGAAAATGTTTCCCATTTCTGACACCATAAAGGACTCATAGCAGACTGTCCCTAAGGTGGAGGGAGCTATTTCTACCCTGGCTAAGCGTACAACTATACCTATTGAAGACAGTTGTGCTTTCATTGATCCTATGGATAAAAAATTAGAGGGTATCCTAAAGAAATTTTTTGTTAATGAAGGTTTTCTTCTTCAACCTATAGCATGCATTGTTCCTGTAACCACTGCAGCTGCCTTTTGGTTTGAGGCTCTTCAGATGGAGACCCCACTAGACGATATTTTGGACAGAATTAAAGCTCTTAAGTTGGCTAATTCTTTTATTACAGACGCCGCTTTTCATCTTGCTAAATTAGCGGCTAAGAATTCAGGTTTTGCCATTTTAGCGCGTAGAGCGTTATGGCTTAAGTCCTGGTCAGCTGATGTGTCATCTAAATCTAAGCTTTTGTCCATCCCTTTCAAAGGTAAGACCCTATTCGGGCCTGCATTGAAAGAGATTATTTCAGACATTACTGGAGGGAAGGGTCATACCCTCCCTCAGGATAAGTCAAATAAGACAAGGACCAAACAAAATAATTTTCGTTCCTTTCGAAACTTCAAGTGTGGTCCCTCTACCTCTTCCCCTGCTGCAAAGCAAGAGGGGAACTTTGCTCAATCCAAGCCAACCTGGAGACCTAATCAGGCTTTGAACAAGGGTAAACAGGCCAAAAAGCCTGCTGCTGCTACTAAGTCAGCATGAAGGGGTAGCCCCCGATCCGGGACCGGATCTAGTAGGGGACAGACTCTCTCTCTTTGCTCAGGCCTGGGCAAGAGACGTTCAGGATTCCTGGGCAGTAGAAATTGTAACCCAGGGATACCTTCTAGATTTCAAGGACTCCCCTCCAAGGGGGAGGTTCCATCTTTCTCAATTGTCTGTAAACCCGACAAAAAGAGAGGCATTCTTACGCTGTGTAGAAGACCTTTTTACCATGGGAGTGATCTGCCCAGTTCCAAAAGCAGAACAGGGGCAAGGGTTCTACTCCAATCTGTTTATAGTTCCCAAAAAGGAGGGAACCTTCAGACCAATTCTGGATCTCAAGATCCTAAACTAATTCCTAAGTGTTCCATCTTTCAAGATGGAGACCATTCGGACTATCTTACCGTTGATCCAGGAGGGTCAATATATTACCACCGTGAACTTAAAGGATGCGTATCTGCACATTCCTATCCACAAAGATCATCACCAGTTCCTCAGGTTCGCCTTTCTGGACAAGCATTATCAGTTTGTGGCTCTTCCTTTCGGGTTGGCCACAGCGCCGCAAATCTTCACGAAGGTGCTAGGGTCCCTTCTGGCGGTTCTAAGGCCACGGGGCATAGCAGTGGCGCCTTATCTAGACGGCATTCTAATTCAAGCGTCGTCCTTCCAACTAGCCAAGTCTCACACAGACTTAGTGTTGGTCTTTCTAAGGTCTCACGGGTGGAAAGTGAACGTAAAAGAGTTCTTTTCCCCCCTCACAAAAGTTTCATTTCTAGGGACTCTGATAGACTCGGTGGACATGAAAATATTTCTGACGGAGGTCAGGAAATCAAGGATTTTGTCCACCTGCCGAGCTCTTCATTCCATTCCTCGGCCGTCAGTGGCTCAGTGTATGGAGGTAATCGGACTAATGGTAGCGGCACTGGACATAGTTCCGTTTGCTCGCTTGCATCTCAGACCACTTCAACTATGCATGCTCAAACAGTGGAATGGGGATTATGTGGATTTATCTCCTCAGATAAATCTGGATCAAGAGACCAGAGACTCTCTAATTTGGTGGTTGTCACAGGATCATCTGTCCCAGGGAATGTGTTTCCGCAGGCCAGAATGGGTTATAGTGACGATAGACGCCAGTCTTCTGGGCTGGGGTGCAGTCTGAAATTCCCTGAAAGCTCAGGGTTTGTGGACTCTGGAGGAGGCTCTCCTACCGATAAATATTCTGGAATTAAGAGCGATATTCAATGCTCTCCAGGCATGGCCTCAGCTGGTTTTGGCCAGATTCATCAGGTTTCAGTCGGACAACATCACGACTGTGGCTTATATCAATCATCAGGGCGGAACAAAGAGTTCCTTAGCGATGATAAAGGTCTCAAGGATAATCCAATGGGCAGAGGCTCACTCTTGCCATCTGTCAGCGATCTATATCCCAGGTTTAGAGAACTGGGAGGCAGATTTTCTAAGTCGTCAGACTTTTCATCCGGGGGAGTGGGAACTCCATCCGGAGGTGTTTGCTCAGCTGGTTCGGCTATGGGGCACACCAGAGTTAGATCTGATGGCGTCTCGTCAGAATGCCAAACTTCCTCGTTACGGCTCCAGGTCAAGGGATCCTCAGGCTGTACTGATAGATGCTCTAGCAGTACCCTGGTCGTTCAATCTGGCTTATGTGTTTTCAGCTTTCCCTCTCCTTCCACGTCTGATTGTCAGAATTAAACAGGAGAGAGCATCAGTGATTTTGATAGTGCCTGCGTGGCCATGCAGGACTTGGTATGCAGACCTGGTGAACATGTCATCCCTTCCACCATGGTCTCTGCCATTGAGACAGGACCTTCTGATTCAAGGTCCATTCAAGCATCCAAATCTAATTTCTCTGCAACTGACTGCTTGGAGATTGAACGCTTGATTCTATCAAAGCGGAGTTTCTTTGAGTCAGTCATAAATACCTTGATTCAGGCTCGAAAGCCTGTTACCAGGAAAATTTATCATAAAATATGGCGTAAATATCTTTTTTGGTGCAAATCCAAAGGCTTCTCCTGGAGTAAAATCAGGATTCCTAGGATTTTGTCTTTTTTCTTCAAGAGGGATTGGAGAAAGGATTATCAGCTAGTTCCCTAGAGGTCAGATATCTGCTCTGTCTATTTTGTTGCACAAGCGTCTGGCAGATGTTCCAGACGTTCAGGTTAGAATTAAGCCTGTGTTTAAACCTATTGCTCCGCCATGGAGTCTATATTTAGTTCTTAGAGTTTTTCAGGGGGTTCCGTTTGAACCCATGCATTCCATAGATATTAAGCTTTTATCTTGGAAAGTTTTGTTCCTAGTTGCTATCTAGCTCGAAGAGTTTCTGAACTATCTGCATTACAATGTGACTCTCCTTATCTTGTGTTCCATGCTGATAAGGTGGTTTTGCGTACCAAGCCTGGGTTCCTACCTAAGTTTGTTACTAACAGGAATATCAATCAAGAAATTGTTGTTCCTTCTGTGTCCTAATCCTTCTTGTAAGAAGGAACGTCTGTTGCACAACTTGGACGTGGTTTGTGCTTTGAAATTTTATTTGCAGGCAACCAAAGATTTTCGTCAAAAATCTTCTTAGTTTGTTGTCTATTCTGGAAAGCGTAGGGGTCAAAAGGCTACGGCGACTTCTCTTTCCTTTTGGCTGAAAAGCATCATACGTTTGGCTTATGAGACTGCTGGACAGCAGCCTCCTGAAAGGATTACAGCTCATTCTACTAGAGCGGTAGCTTCCACATGGGCTTTTAAAAATGATGCTTCTGTTGAACAGATTTGTAAGGCTGCGACTTGGTCGTCGCTTCATACCTTTTCAAAATTTTATAAATTTCATACTTTTGCTTCTTCGGAGGCTATTTTTGGGGGAGAGGTTTTGCAAGCAGTGGTGCCTTCCGTTTAGGTTCCTGTCTTGTCCCTCCCCTCATCCGTGTCCTAAAGCTTTGGTATTGGTATCCCACAAGTTAGGATGAATCCGGGGACTCCGTACATCATGCAAAAGAAAACAAAATTTATGCTTACCTGATAAATTTCTTTCTTTTGCGATGTACCGAGTCCACGGCCCGCCCTGTCTATTCAAGACAGACAGTATTTTTTTATGTAAACTTCAGTCAACTCTGCACCTTATAGTTTCTCCTTTTCTTCCTTGGCCTTTGGTCAAATGACTGGGGAGGTGGAGTTAAGGGGGGAGCTATATAGACAGCTCTGTTTGCTACTTCCTGTCAGGAAGGACAATATCCCACAAGTTAGGATGAATCCGTGGACTCGGTACATCGCAAAAGAAACAAATTTATCAGGTAAGCATAAATTTTGTTTTTATTGTTTGTGTATAACATGTATTATGCCAAAAAATACAGCAGATGGCGCCAAACAGCCAGATTACGAGTTTTGCATTATGAGTGAAAAAGCATCGTTATGGCCCATAACGATGCTTTTTCCCTAGCGCTACTATTACAAGTCTTGTCGGAATAGCTGTACTGCACACTATTTTGGCCGTCACGCAACATCAGTACCGCACTTTTAAAAAAGTATTTTTTCAATGGGACTTCCATAGCGCCGGTATTACGATTTTGTCTGGGAGGCCAAAAAGTGAGTGGTACAGCCTAAAATGATAAGATCCATGACGACATCTAAAGTCAGTAGTTATGAGTTTTACGTTACAAAGCTGTACCATAAAACTCATAACTAAACTGCTATAAAGTACACTAACACCCATAAACTACCTACCCCTAAACTGTGGCCCTCCCGCATCGCAAACGCTAAAATAAAATTATTAACCCCATATCTTTAAAAATGTATTAACCCCTATTCCGGGCTTTCCGACATCGTCACCACTATAATAAAATTATAAACCCCTAAACCGCCGCCCTCCCGCATCAAAAACACTATTTAAATATTATTAACCCCTAATCTACCGTCTGCCCACTCCACCACTATAATAAACCTATTAACACTTAACCCTAACGTAAACCTAGCACCCCCTAACTTAAATATAATTAAAATAAATCTAAATAAAACTTAATATTAATAACTAACTAATTACTATTTAAAACTAAATACAAATTTACCTGTAAAATAAACCCTAAGCTAGCTACACTATAACTAATAGTTACATTGTATCTATCTTAGGTTTTATTTATATTTCACAGGTAAGTTTGTATTTATTTAAACTAGGTAGACTAGTTATTAAATAGTTATTAACTATTTACTAGCTACCTAGTTAAAATAAATACAAATTTACCTGTAAAATAAAACCTAACCTGCCTTACACTAAAACCTAACATTACAATAAAATTAAATAAATTAAATTAATAAAATACCGTTATCTAAAGTACAAAAAATACTAAATTACACAAAATAAAAAAAAAGAAATTATCAAAAATAAAAACGAATTACTCCTAATCTAATAGCCCTATCAAAATAAAACCCTAGCCTACACTAAACTGCCAATGGCCCTTAAAAGGGCCTTTTGCGGGACATTGCCCCAAAGAAATCCGCTCTTTTATTTGTAAAAACAAATATACAAACAACCCCCAACAGTAAAACCCACCACCCACACAACCAAACCCCCAAATAAAATCCTATCTAAATAAACCTAAGCTCCCCATTTCCCTGAAAATGGCATTTGGATGGGCATTGCCCTTAAAAAGGGATTTAGCTCTTTTACATTGCCCAAAACCCTAAGCTAAAAATAAAACCCACCCAATAAACCCTTAAATAAAACCTAACACTAACCCCCAACGATCCACTTACAGTTTTTGAAGACCCGACATCCATCCTCATCCAAGCGGGCAGAAGTCTTCATCCATCCGGCGCGGAGCGGGTCCATCTTCAAGACATCCGTCGCAGAGCATCCTCTTCTTCCGATGGCTGTTGAAGAATGAAATTTCCCTTTAAATGACATCATCCAAGATGGCGTCCCTTACATTCCAATTGGCTGATAGAATTCTAATTTAAAGTTAGGGGTGTTAGGGTTAGGATTATGTTAGGGTTAGATTTAGGGTTACGTTAGGGGTTAATATATTTATTTAGTGTTAGTGATGTTGGAGGCCAGAGGTGTAGGGGTTAATAACTTTAGTATAGTGGCGGCAACATTGGTGGTGGCATATTAGGGGTTAATAAGTGTAATGTAGGTGTCGACGATGTAGGGGGTGGCAGATTAGGGGTTTTTAGACCTAGGGTTTATGTTAGGTCGTTAGGTTTAAACATACATTTCTTTTTTTACCCCCATAGACATCAATGGGGCTGCGTTACGGAGCTTTACGCTCCACGATTGCAGGTGTTAGGCTTTTTTTCAGCCGGCTCTCCCCATTGATGTCTATAGGGAAATCGTGCACGAGCACGTCAAAACACTGCTTGTATTTGGGTGAAGCATGGATCTCAACACAACCATATCGCCCGCACAAGACGTTTTTTTGCAAAACTGTAATAGCAGCGCTATGAAAGGTGAGCGGTGAAAATAACTTGCAAGTTATTAGCGAGCCAGCCATAACGCAAAACTCGTAATCTGGCTGAGTGTGTTTAAAAGGGCATTTCAGTGTATTATTTGTATAGCATGAATAAGGAATATTGATTCCTAAACTTTGCTGGTCTTTTTTTGTCAAGAAATAAAGCCTTTTAAATGATCGTTTACTTTTGTGGATTGATGTTGGTGGAATAGGCAGTTTCCACAGTCTTCACGTGCACTTACTGGTTTCCAGCAGCTGTTCCATCAAAAGGACGTCACTTTATCGCTGCTAGAGTGATTACATTTGATAGAAACATTTTTAAAAAATCGAATATATTGCACAAATGATTTTAATTGCATTTAAGAAATACTTGTATATTGTATGTACAACTTACATTTCCTTTTTTTTTTTTCAAGTCCGAATTAACTTTTTATGATTCAGACAGAGCATGCAATTTAAAAAAAATAATAATATGAAAAAGTTTCCATTTATGTCTATTATCTATTATTTATGTCTGTTGGAGTAGGCTCATGAGCAGCAATGCACTGCTGGTGATTGGTGGCGGCACATATATGCCCCTTGGCATTGGCTCACTTGATGAGTTCAGCTAGCTCCCAGGAATGCATTGCTTCTTGACTCATCAGGTCAGCCAATGCCAAGAGGCATATATGTGCAGCCAAGGTAAAGTAGTTGGTGTGACTAATTATCTTTTAGGACTTTAAGTCTCTTAAAATAAGTCTAAAAAGTGGAATTAATATCTAATACACTCCTATAATTGGTATGCAAATAACATATTTAATCATAAATAGCAAAGGCTATATTTAATAAAAATACATATATTGACCCAGGTCAATAACATATAAAATGTCAACACATAAAAATACAAAAAAATAATTAAATTCCATTCAAACAATTATCTAAAATATTTGTAAAAAAAAATTCAAATTCCTTATACTTATAGAAAGCTTGATGTCCTTATGTCTTCCTAAAAAAACAAACAAACACCGGTGCAAGTATGTATTGTTAATGAAGGGAGACGTTCCATAAACATGGAACAAAAGTGTGTGCGGCAGCCACTTTTGTACTAGAGAATTTTATATATCAATTGTTCTATTCCTTTAACTGGTTCTGGTTATAACCGTCTTATCCCAAAGAATGCAAATATCGGTATTGCAAAAAGGCTTGACAGCGGAAATGCATAGCGGTAATGCAGTAACTTGTGCAGTAAATCATCTGAAGTCTGTCCCTTAAACCCTGCCATACTGAGAAGCAGGAAAGTAGACACATGCTCACTGAGAAATCAGTCTTGTCTTCCGGAAAAAGAGTGGCCGAAAAAATTACCGGCTTTTGGAAAGTGAACAAATACCATTAAATCTCTTAATTAAAAATACTTATATTGAAGGAAGTGAATCCAGAATATATATCACAAATAATGAGTCCCAAAGAAATCTCTAAATTAATATCCTTAAAAGAAAAGAGATAAAATTCATAGCAAAATACTGCACAAATAGTTGATATCTTCAATGGTAGCGGTGTAATATTGACATACTACAAAGCTTAAATCCAGCTCTGAGATTTTTGCATGTTTTTAGTCTCAAGACTCTTTTAAGAAAGCTGTACATGAGAAAAGTGAAATGTACGTTGGAGGATTAGGGATTGTGGAGAATGGAACTGTATAACAATTAAGGACTTTGCTATCCTTGTTGGTTCCCTTAAAGGGATAGTAAACCCCAAAATGTTCTTTTATGATTCAGATAGAACATAAAATTTTAAACAACTTTTTGAATTCTATTATCAAATTTTCTTCATTCTCTTGTTATCCATTGCTGAAGGGACAGCATTGCACTACTGACAGGAAGCTGAAAATATCGATTTAGCCAATCACAAGAAACAAATGTGTGCAGGCACCAATTAGCAGCAGCTCCCACTAGTGTAGTGCGTATTCATTTTTTAACAAGGGATACTGAGAGAACGAAGCACATTTGAAAATAGAAGTGAATTTAAAAGTGTCTTAAAAGGACATGCTCTATCTGAATCATGCAAGTTTAAAGGGACAGTCTACAGCAAAATTGTTATTGTTTGAAAAGATAGATAATCCCTTTATTACCAATTCCCTAGTTTTGCATTACCAACAGTTATATAAATACACTTTTTACCTCTGTGATCACCTTGTATCTAAGCCTCTGCAAACTGTCCCCTTATTTCAGTCCTTTTGACAGACTTGCAGTTTAGCTAATCAGAGCTTGCTCACTGGAACTCCACGTGCGTGAGCACAGCGTTATTTATATGACATACGTGAACTAACACCCTATAGTGGTGAAAAATTGTCCAAAAGCCCTGAGAGAAGAGGCGGCCTTCAAGGCCTTAGAAATTAGCATATGAACCTCCTAGGTTTAGCTTTCAACTAAGAATACCAAGAGAACAAAGCAAAATTGGTGAGAAAAGTAAATTGGAAAATTGTTTAAAATTACATTCTCGATCTGAATCATGAAAGTTTATTTTGGACTAGCCTGTCCCTTTTAATTTTGACTTTCCTATCCCTTTAATCTCCCTCACTAGTGCTTAACCCGGAGTGACTTGAAAAAAACCTTGTTGGTTTTTTTTAAAATTGTTTTAAGAAGTGTATACATTGTTTTGTTTCACACATTATTTTTAATAAAAGATTAGACAACATGCAAAAGTCTGGATTTTAGCTCTGTAGTATGTAAGTATTACACCACTACCAAGATATCACCTGTTTTTGCAGTATTATGCTATGAATTGCATATCTTTTCTTTTAAGGATTTTAATTTTAAAGATTACTTTGGAATTCTCACTATTTTTGAAATTTATATTATGGATTCACTTCCCGCATTATAAGTATTTTAAATTAAGGGATTTAAGGGTGTTATTTCACTTTTATATTACACACTTTTTTGAACCACAAATTCACTGTATTTTATTGTGTTAATTACTTTTTTTATTTTTATTTCGGGCTTTTGGAAAGTGCAATTCAACAGGCATTAGAGGTATTATAGTTTTCTTCTATAAGGTACGACGAGTCCACGGATTCATCCTTTACTTGTGGGATATTATCCTTCCTAACAGGAAGTGGCAAAGAGCACCACAGCAGAGCTGTCTATATAGCTCCACCCCCCAGTCATTCTCTTTGCCTACTCTAAGTACTAGGTAGGGTAAAGTGAAAGAGGTGATAACATATTAGTTTTTAATTTCTTCAAGCAAGAGTTTTTTGTTTTAAATGGTACCGGTGTGTACTATTTACTCTCAGGCAGCAGATGGATGAAGACTTCTGCCTGGAGGAAGATGATCTTAGCATTTGTAACTAAGATCCAGTGCTGTTTCCACAGAGGCTGAGGAGTGCAGGAAAATACAGTGTGAGGAACGTTTTCATACTATATAGCAGTGAGGTATGTTCAGTCATTTTTTCTGGAGAGACTGTGTATTTCAGAAAGGCTGACAGTATCCCCATGAGGGTAAGGGTAAGCAGTAATCCTAAGAGCTATAGAAGGGCATTACTAAGCTTGCATAAGGGGCTTATTACAAAAATGGTTGACACTAAGTTTTGAATGTTTGTGGGCAAACGTTTTATGAACTGGGAGTGCTGTTTACGTTTTGTGGGCAAGTTTATTGAGGGTACACTTGGCTTATTTTTTGGGTCTCAGAACCCACATGGCTAGTTTAAAACCGTTTTGGTACTGTTCTTTGAGGCTGTAGAGACATCGAGTGAGATGGGCGGGGCCTATTTTCGCGCCTCAGATGCGCAGTTATTTTTACTCTGCAGCAGCAAGCTCCAATTCCTGAGGGCCCTTGTGGTTGTTTTGGGCCAAATCGAAGCTTTAACCCCATATTTACTATCCCTGAGGGCAGGTAGGCGCCACAGCAGGGCTGTGGCAAGGTGCTGGGGGTGTTTTTTCCGGATTTAGGCAAGAAGCCCGCTGCTGCCACTGACAGCATGAAGGGGTAGCCCCCGATCCGGGACCGGATCTAGTGGGGGGCAGACTTTCTCTCTTTGCTCAGGCTTGGGCAAGAGACGTTCGGGACTCCTGGGCGTTAGAAATCGTAACCCAGGGGTATCTTCTAGATTTCAAGGATTCTCCTCCAAGGGGGAGTTTCCATCTTTCTCAATTGTCTGTAAACCAGACAAAAAGAGAGGCATTCTTACGCTGTGTAGAAGACCTATATACCATGGGAGTGATCTGTCCAGTTCCGAAAACAGAACAGGGGCAGAGGTTCTACTCCAATCTGTTTGTGGTTCCCAAAAAAGAGGGAACTTTCAGACCAATTTTAGATCTCAAGATCCTTAACAAATTCCTCAGAGTCCCATCCTTCAAGATGGAGACCATTCGGACTATTTTACCAATGATCCAGGAGGGTCAATATATGACCACCGTGGACTTAAAGTATGCTTATCTACACATCCCTATACACAAAGATCATCACCAGTTCCTCAGGTTCGCCTTTCTGGACAAGCATTACCAGTTTGTGGCTCTTCCCTTGCGGGTTGGCCACAGCTCCCAGAATTTTCACTGAGGTGCTAGGGTCCCTTCTGGCGGTTCTAAGGCCGCGGGGCATAGCTGTGGCGCCTTATCTGGACGATAGCTTAATTCAGGCGTCGACTTACCAACTAGCCAAGTCTCACACGGACATCGTGTTGGCTTTTCTAAGATCTCACGGGTGGAAAGTGAACGTAAAAAAAGAGTTCACTTATCCCTCTTACAAGAGTTCCATTCCTGGGAACTCTGATAGATTCGGTGGACATGAAAATTTTTCTGACGGAGGTCAGGAAATCAAAGATTTTAACCATCTGCCAAGCTCTTCATTCCATTCCTCGGCCGTCAGTGGCTCAGTGTATGAAGGTATTCAGACTAATGGTAGTGGCAATGGACATAGTTCCGTTTGCTCGCTTGCATCTCAGACCACTGCAACTATGCATGCTCAAGCAGTGGAATGGGGATTATGCAGATTTATCTCCTCAGATAAATCTGGATCAAGAGACCAGAGAATCTCTTCTTTGGTGGTTGTCACAGGATCATCTGTCCCAGGGAATGTGTTTCCGCAGGCCAGCATGGGTCATAGTGACGACAGACGCCAGCCTATTGGGCTGGGGTGCAGTGTGGAATTCCCTGAAAGCACAGGGTTTGTGGACTCAGGAGGAGGCTCTCCTCCCGATAAATATTCTAGAACTGAGAGTGATATTCAACACGCTTCGGGCGTGGCCTCAGCTGGCTTCGGCCAGATTCATAAGATTCCAGTCGGACAATATCATGACTGTAGCATATATCAATCATCAGGGGGGAACAAAGAGTTCTCTAGCGATGATAGAGGTTACCAAAATAATTAGATGGGCAGAGACTCACTCTTGCCATCTTTCAGCAATCTATAGCCCAGGAGTGGAGAACTGGGAAGCGGATTTTCTAAGTCGTCAGACTTTTCATCCGGGGGAATGGGAACTCCATCAGGAGGTGTTTGCACAATTGATTCAGCAATGGGGCACACCAGAATTGGATCTGATGGCGTCTCGTCGGAACGCCAAACTTAGTTGTTACGGGTCCAGGTCAAGGGATTCTCAGGCAGTACTGATAGATGCTCTAGCAGTACCCTGGTCGTTCAACCTGGCTTATTTGTTTCCACCTTTTCCTCTCCTTCCTCTTTTGATTGCCAGAATCAAACAGGAGAGAGCTTCAGTGATTTTGATAGCACCTGCGTGGCAACGCAGGACTTGGTATGCAGACCTGGTGGACATGTCATCTCTTCCACCATGGACTCTGCCTCTGAGACAGGACCTTCTGATTCAAGGTCCGTTCCAACATCCAAATCTAGTTTCTCTGCGGCTGACTGCTTGAAGATTGAACGCTTGATTTTATCCAAGCGGGGTTTCTTTGAGTCGGTCATAGATACCTTGATTCAGGCTCGAAAGCCTGTCACTAGGAAACGTTATCATAAGATATGGCGTAAATATCTTTATTGGTGCGAATCCAAAGGCTACTCATGGAGTAAGATCAGGATTCCTAGGATTTTGTCCTTTCTCCAGGAAGGATTGGAGAAGGGGCTATCAGCTAGTTCCTTAAAGGGACAGATATCTGCTTTATCAATTCTACTGCACAAGCGTTTGGCAGATGTTCCAGACGTTCAGTCGTTCTGTCAGGCTTTAGTTAGAATCAAGCCTGTGTTTAAACCTGTTGCTCCGCCATGGAGTTTGAATTTAGTTCTTAAAGTTCTTCAAGGGGTTCCGTTTGAACCTATGCATTCCATAGATATTAAGCTTCTATCTTGGAAAGTTCTGTTTTTAGTTGCTATCTCTTCGGCTCGAAGAGTTTCTGAATTATCTGCATTGCAATTCGACTCGCCTTATCTTGTTTTCCATGCTGATAAGGTGGTTTTGCGTACCAAACCTGGATTCCTTCCTAAGGTTGTTACTAATAGGAATATCAATCAGGAAATTGTTGTTCCTTCTCTGTGTCCTAATCCTTCCTCTAAGAAGGAGCGTCTGTTGCACAACTTGGACGTGATTTGTGCTTTGAAGTTTTACTTGCAAGCAACAAAAGATTTCCGTCAAACGTCTTTGTTTGTTGTCTATTCTGGAAAACGTAGAGGTCAAAAAGCTACGGCTACCTCCTTTCATTTTGGCTGAAAAGCATCATCCGTTTGGCATACGAGACTGCTGGACAGCAGCCTCCTGAAGGGATTACAGCTCACTCTACTAGAGCGGTGGCTTCCACATGGGCTTTTAAAAATGATTCTTCTGTGGAACAAATTTGTAAGGCTGCGACTTGGTCTTCGCTTCATACCTTTTCCAAATTTTACAAATTTGATACTTTTGCTTCTTCGGAGGCTATTTTTGGGAGAAAAATTCTTCAAGCAGTGGTGCCTTCTGTTTATTCATCTGTCTTGTCCCTCCCGTTCATCCGTGTCCTGTAGCTTTGGTATTGTATCCCACAAGTAAAGGATGAATCAGTGGACTCGTCGTACCTTATAGAAGAAAAGTAAATTTATGCTTACCTGCTAAATTAATTTCTTCTATGGTACGACGAGTCCACGGCCCGCCCTGTCATTTTAAGACCGATTATATTTTTTGATTTAAACTTGTCACCTCTGCACATTGTAGTTTCTCCTTTTTCTTCATGTACCTTCGGTCGAATGACTGGGGGGAGGAGCTATATAGACAGCTCTGCTGTGGTGCTCTTTGCCACTTCCTGTTAGGAATGATAATATCCCACAAGTAAAGGATGAATCCGTGGACTCGTCGTACCATAGAAGAAATTACTTTATCAGGTAAGCATAAATTTACTTTTTACAAGGGAGCAGACTTTTTGCAATACTGGTATTTGCACAATTTGGGATAAGATAGTTATAACCAGAGCCAATGAAAGAAATATAAAAAAACTGATATATAATATTTGATAGTACATAAGTGGCTACCGCACACACTTATTGAAGGAGACGTTCCATAAACTATTATTAATACTAATTTACTTGCACCTGTGTTTTTTTTTTTTTTTAAAAGAAGAAGACATAAGGACACCAAGCTATGTATAAAGAACTTGAAAAGTGTTTTAGATGGAATTTAATTAATGTTTTGTATTTTTATGTGTTGAAATTTTATAAGACCCGGGTCAATATATGTTTTGTATTAAATATATCCTTTGTTATTTATGATTACTCCTTTCCCGCCGGGAAATCACGTTGAAATCATGCGATCGTTAATGCAATCGTGTGATTTTAATAATGGTATGGGGTCAGGGGGGAGTGCCTACGATGCTAAGCACGCCTTCCAGCCCGCAATCCCATTTACCAAGCTGCTATGGCTTCAGGACAGCCATATGGCTAGGGCGTTCCATGCCGTCCTAACGGTGCTGAAGCCCAGCGCAATTAGGACGGCATGGGAAGGGGTTAAATATGTTATTTGCATAGCAATTATTAATAGATGGGTTTTAGATACAAACCCCCCTTTTTAGACTTATTATTTTAAGAGATTACTTTACCTTTGCTCTACTCTTGCTACACCAGTTGTTTTGTTTGTTTTTTAAGTTTTTTTGGGTTATATTTATTGGTGAATAAGGGGAGTTATTTACCATTTATTATTTGACACTTTTTGTGAAAATTGAAGTTAACTTCCTGCTTTGAGAATATATGTGCAGCCACCACTTGCCAGCAAGCTCCCTGTAATGCATTGCTGTTCCTTAGCCGACTTGGGTTTTTAAAAAGAAAAAAAAGAAAACCAAGAGACTGAAGCAAGTAAATTGGATAGTTACATAAAATTGCATTTTAAATCATGAAAGTTTAATTTTGACCTTACTGTTCCCGCATTATTTGCATTATAAGCGTAAAGTATTTAGTGGCCATGTAGGGGGCTCAGATACAAAGATTTACTGTTCACTGTGTATGTATGTATACCCGTGTGTGTTTTGTGAATATATATTCATTCACATTTAATTGTAAGCTTATACATATATATTAAAATGTTGGTAACAAAATGTATACATGCGATATCCAACTGCTCAATTCAAATCTAATGTCCAAATTTGCTTTCTCAAGTCATTTTTTTTTCTTTCAGCCGTGTAGTTTTGCCGTGTTCTGTAGAAGAGGTATGTATAAAAAATGTCCTATATCTCCTTTTACTCTCTCTGATAAATATTCTCAATACGTTACTATTGCTTTGAGAAATGTGTGGCATTTGAATACTGTTCTCATTTTTAACCCTTTGAGTGCTAAGCACTTTGTTTTTTTTTTTCTTTTTAGATCCCCAATACTTATACCATTAGAAAGGTTAGGCGGCTACCTTTCCAACGGTGGGTCTTGGGGGTCTGTAGCTGCTTAGATGCCTGAGATACAGGCTTCTAAACAGCATGTCCCATTTCCCTATACTGTCTATTGTATTTTTTAAATAAAATTGCGCAGTAACATCATCACGTCATTGCACGTGACGTCATTGTGCGTGACGTCACCACACACAACGTGAACCCCGGCGATGCCTGTCACTATGCAGGGCTGATCACCGGGGTAGGAACGGGTGGGAGCCCCCAGATCTCCCTCAAGGTGGGAGAGTGTTAGCGACGGCTCTGAGCCGTTGTTGGCACCTGACTGAGACAATTTGCGACGGCTCAGATCAGTCATCAGCACTCACGGGGTTAAAAACATTTTGACTCTTTCAAAACATCATACATATGCATTGGGTTTTGTACCATCTCTGAGCTTTGATATCCAAATAATTTAAATGCTTAGGGCCTGATAATCAAAAACTCCCCAGCATGAAGAGAAAACATAAACTTTGAGGCTATTTTTTTGAGTATTATATTGCAATGTAGTTGCCTCTTTTTTTATATCCAGGACCATTCATAGTAAGATAAATAGCTCTCAAGCTAAATTTTTCCTTTCTAAAATTGAGGGACCTCACGGTATAGATGATACATCTTAGATAACCTTGCCAGAGCAGAGAGCTTTAGATAATCTGACCCAAAGAGATATCACATTTACTTTTTTTTCTCCACCCTGGAGAAAGAACTCTTTCCTTGAACCACCCCCATTTAACTAAATCTGTTTATAGCACCTCCTACTCTGAGGTCATGTGTAGGATAGATTAAATATGAATAAAATCTACATAACCAAAACGTCAGCATCATATTATGACTTTAAAAACCTACCAGACATCTATGATTTTGAGTGCATGAAATGCGTTTTTTCAACTGTTTCATTCCCATAAAGTCAATGTAGTAGGTATTTTAGATGTTAGTACATTGTTTCTCTAGTAAAATAAAAACAAACAATAAACCTCTTATTTGTTTTTTTTATTTAGTACCAAGTTGGGCAGCTTTATTCTGTGGCGGAAGCCAGCAAGAATGAAACTGGAGGTGGCGAAGGAATTGAAGTCTTAAAAAATGAACCATATGAAAAGGACGGGGAAAAAGGGCAATATACACACAAAATATATCATTTAAAGAGGTGAGTGCTTGTTGAAGATATCCATAATATAGTTTTACATCATAATTCTTTTAAAGAGAACAGTTTTTCAAAATTTATTCCATGGAACACAAGTGTTCTGTCCTGTAATAGAATTGCCATTAGTTTCCCCTCTGCTGAAAGTGTTGTACATGGAGAGAAAAGGTACCAGCTGCATATGCATAGTCCTTGCCATCCGTTTAGGGTTTTGCTTGTTCATGGTTTGGCTCCAGGAAATGTACTTTTATGCTTTAGGAGTTGTGGGTTCCTTGGTAATAGTCCTGGGGTGCTGGAGTGCCGGCAGCGTTTTCTGAATCCATAAATGTTTCCATTCCTGAATTAACATAGGAAACCATAATATAGAATGAATGCTTCATTTATACTCGTGTTTTGTCAGCTGTAGTCGCACAGTGTTGGAAACAAAAGGTATACTTGTAGCATAAATTATGTATTTCAGTTTTGAATATTATATTAGGCAACTGTCATAATACGCTGTTATTGGCAGCACAAGTTGGTGACTTGTGCCATGGAATAAGGGAATTCACCAGTATGATACAAATACCCTTTGAAATCAGAATGAAAGAGTTTTAAGAATATATACATACAGATAAAGGCACTTTATATAAATAACCAAAATCCTCCTATTTCTTTCCTAAGATATGGTGAGTCCACGGCTTCATCAATTACTGTTGGGAATATCACTCCTGGCCAGCAGGAGGAGGCAAAGAACACCACAGTCAAACTGTTAAAGGGCCATGATACCCAAATGTTGAAACACTTGAAAGTAATGCAGCATAGCTGTAAAAAGCTGACTAGTAAATATCACCTGAACATCCCTATGTAAAAAAGAAAGATATTTTGCGTCAAAATGCAATTGACTTTAAGCAGAAAATCAGTATGTCTGTCTCAGGACAGGCAAGGGAGTGAGCTTCGCCCACACTCATTTTATTTCCCTATTCAGTTTAAGGAAGTTTACTATGAAGTCTCATGAGAGTTAAGTGAAATCTCATGAGATCACAGTAAAAAAGTTCATGACCTCAACACTGTTGATTTTTTTACATTTTTTACCTGAAGCTGGGCAGTAACTTAGATACATTTCTTTCATGTAATTAGCAAGAGTCCATGAGCTAGTGACGTATGGGATATACATTCCTACCAGGAGGGGCAACGTTTCCCAAACCTCAAAATGCCTACAAATACACCCCTCACCACACCCACAATTCAGGTGGTGAAGTAAGTTTGTGCTAGATTCTAGGTTGATATGCGCTTCGCAGCAGGCTGAAGCCCGGTTTTCCTCTCAGAGTGCAGTGAATGTCAGAGGGATGTGAAGAGAGTATTGCCTATTTGAATACAATGGTCTTCCTCTAGGGCAGTGTTTTTCAACCAGTGTGCCGTGGCACACTAGTGTGCCATGAGAGATCCTCAGGTGTGCCACGGCAGACTGACAACAGTGTGACATTTTTTAAACTTTGCTTGTTTTTTACTCCCAGTGCAGGGGTAGTTTGTAGGAGGCATGGCATAACAGCACAATACATACAGTATGTGTGTGTATGTGTATATATATATATATATATATATATATATATATATGCTGTGTTAGGCTACAATGTGTGATTTTTTTAAAATTTTGGGATAGTGGTGTGCCACAGAATTTTTTAATGTAAAAAAGTGTGCCACGGCAAAAAAAAAGGTTAAAAATCACTGCTCTAGGGGATCTATTTCATAGGTTCTCTGTTATCGGTCGTAGAGATTTCTTCTCCTACCTCCCTTTTCAGATCAACGATATACTCTTATATACCATTACCTCTACTGATTCTCGTTTCAGTACTGGTTTGGCTATCTACTATATGTAGATGAGTATCTTAGGGTAAGTAAGTCTTATTTTATTTATGACACTCTAAGCTATGGTTGGGCACTTTATATGTAAAGTTCTAAATATATGTTTTAAACTTATATTTGCCATGATTCAGGATAATCAGTATTCCTTCTTTCAGACTGTCAGTTTCATTATTTTGGGAAAATGCATATGAATAATTATTTTTTCTTACCTTAAAAATTTTCAATTGACTTTTTTTCCCTGCGGGCTGTTAGGCTTGCGGGGGCAGAAAATGCTTCAATTTATTGCGTCATTCTTGGTTCCGGCCCCATAGTTGACGCCGGAAGTTTGCACGTGGTTGCGTCATTTTTTGACGCATGTGTGTTAGACATTTTTTCTCTAACTTGGTGTATCCAGTCCACGGATTCATCCTTACTTGTGGGATATTTTCAATCCCTACAGGAAGTGAAAAAGAGAGCACACAGCAAAGCTGTCCATATAGCTCCCCTCAGGCTCCGCCCCCCCCAGTCATTCTCTTTGCCGCTTTAACAAGTAGCATCTCCACGGGAGGGTAAAGAGTTTGTGGTGTTAGATTTGTAGTTTTTATTTCTTCAATCAAGAGTTTATTTTAAAATAGTGCCGGTTTGTACTATTTACTCTGAGGCAGAAAGTGAAGAAGATTTCGGCTGAGAGGAAAAAGATTTTAGCATGTTGTAACTAAAATCCATTGCTGTTCCCACGCAGGACTGTTGAGTACCGGAGAACTTCAGTTGGGGGGAACAGTTTGCAGGCTTAACTGCTTAAGGTATGCTCAGTCATTTTTTTCTAACAAGACCTGATAATGCTAGAAGACTGACAGAAATCCCCATAAGGGAAGGTAAGCCATTTTCTGAGACGCAGTATAGAAGGATGGCTTCAGTTAAGGGCTTAAATACTGGTAGACACTGTGATGGGCTTAATCGATTACTTTATTAGTGTAATCTTATATTTGTTCAAGTGTTTGAAACGTTGGAAACACTTTTGGGGTTTTTATTACGCCTGGCATATTGTAAGACACCTAGTCTGACTCAGGAAGGCCCCATAACTCTGGAATGAAGAGGGAGGGGGCCTCATTTTCGCGCCTCAGTTGCGCAGTTGATTTGCAAGACAGCTTCATGCAGCTTCACGTGTAGAGTCCTGAGAGTGCAGGAGGACTTCAGGGAGGCTTATTTTTCTTCTACAAATAACCCAAAAGGAAGGTAGGGCCACAGCAAAGACTGTGGCACCGTGCTGTAGTGTGTTAAACCGGTTGTTTACTTCAATTTGCTCCGGTTTGGGCAATAAGGGGTTAATTGGTTTGAACATTTGTGTGCAATCATTTCAAAGCATTAGGATCATGTGGTGAAAATTTCATAAAGATCGGATGTTTTTGGTGATTTGGTAAAAAAAAGTGTGCTTTTTATTATTTAAAGATACAGTAACGTGTTTTCAAAAAGTGATTTTTTCTGTATTGTAGTGCTGTCTAAGTCTGTCCAACATGTCTGAGCCTTCAGATAGACCTTGTTCTTTATGTTTAAAAGCCATGGCGGTACCCCCATTGCATTTATGTTTAAAGTGTGCTAAAACATCTAAGCATTTTAAAGACCATCCAGTGACACTTCTAAATGTAGCCCAAGATGATTCCTTAACAGAGGGTAATGAGGATAGTCCTTCTTCCTCTCCCCATGTGTCGACACCAGTTACGCCTAGTACCTCTAGCGCATTGGCCCCTATTACTTTACAACAATTAGCAGCAGTAATGGATAATTCCCTTGCAGCATTTTTATCCAAACTGCCAGTTTTTCCAAAAAAGCGCGATAGCTCAGTTTTAAATACAGAGGATGAGCAATCAGAAGCTTTGGATGATTTATCTGTAGTACACTCACAAAACTCAGGAGTAGCAGTGAGGGACGGTCTGTCTGAGGGAGAAATTTCTGACACAGGAAAAATTTCTCAGCGGGCAGAGTCAGACGCGTGGCAGATGATCCCTAAGGTAGAGGGGGCTGTTTCAACACTTGCTAAGGGTACAACTATACCAATAGAGGACATTTGTGCTTTCAAAGATCCTATGGATAAAAAATTGGAAGGATTGCTGAAGAAAATTTTTGTTCAGCAAGGTTTTCTTTTTCAACCAATTGCCTGCATTTTTCCGGTAACTACTGCAGCGGCTTTTTGGTTCGAGGCCCTGGAGGAGTCGCTCCAGAGGGAGACTTCATACAATGAGGTCATGGATAGAATTCATGCTCTAAAGCTGGCTAATTCTTTTATCACTGATGCCGCTCTCCAATTAGCTAAGCTATCGGCGAAAAACTCAGGTTTTGCCATCATGGCGCGAAGAGCGCTTTGGCTCAAATCGTAGTCGGCAGATGTGTCGTCCAAAACGAAACTGTTAAATATTCCCTTCAAGGGGAAAACCCTATTCGGCCCAGAGCTGAAAGAAATTATTTCAGATATCACTGGAGGCAAGGGCCATGCCCTTCCACAAGATAGGCCGTTTAAGGCCAAAAACAAGGCTAATTTTCGCTCCTTTCGCAACTTCAGGAGCGGACTTGCTGCAACCTCTGCTGCCGCAAAGCAAGATAACGCTTCCCAGCCCAAAGCAACCTGGAAACCCTTGCAGGGCTGGAATAAGGGTAAACAGGCCAAGAAGCCTGCTCCTGCTCCCAAGACAGCATGAAGGGGTAGCCCCCGATCCGGGATCGGATCTGGTAGGGGGCAGACTTTCTCTCTTTGCTCAGGCTGGGCAAGAGACGTTCCGGATCCCTGGGCATTAGAAATAGTTGCTCAGGGGTACCTTCTAGAATTCAAAGATTCTCCCCCAAGAGGAAGGTTCCACATTTCTCGTTTGTCTTCAGACCAAACAAAGAAACAGGCGTTCTTACGCTGTGTAGAAGATCTTCTAAAAATGGGAGTGATACACCCAGTTCCAATTGCAGAACAAGGACTGGGCTTTTACTCAAACCTGTTCGTAGTTCCCAAAAAGGAAGGAACTTTCAGGCCAATCCTGGATCTAAAAATTCTAAACAAATTCCTCAGAGTTCCGTCTTTCAAGATGGAAACCATTCGGACAATCTTGCCGATGATCCAGGAAGGTCAATATATGACTACCGTGGATCTAAAGGATGTGTATCTACATATTCCTATCCACAAAGATCACCATCAGTTCCTAAGGTTCGCCTTTCTGGACAAACATTACCAGTTCGTGGCCCTTCCTTTCGGGTTGGCCACCGCTCCCAGAATTTTCACAAAGGTGCTAGGGTCCCTTCTAGCGGTACTAAGACCGCGGGGCATTGCAGTAGCACCTTACCTAGACGACATATTAATACAGGCGTCGTCTTGTCACAGAGCCAAGGCTCATACAGACATTGTTCTGGCCTTTCTAAGGTCTCACGAGTGGAAAGTGAACGTAGAAAAAAGTTCTCTGTCCCCGCTCACAAGGGTTCCCTTCCTGGGAACACTAATAGACTTGGTAGAAATGAAAATCTTTCTGACAGAGGTCAGGAAGTCAAAACTGTTGAATACTTGCCGAGCTCTTCATTCCATTCCTCGGCCTTCTGTGGCTTAGTGCATGGAGGTAATTGGTTTAATGGTTGCGGCAATGGACGTAGTCCCTTTTTGCCCGAATTCATCTCGGACCACTGCAACTGTGCATGCTCAAGCAGTGGAATGGGGATTATGCAGATTTGTCTCCTCAAATACAAATGGACCAGAAAACCAGATACTCTCTTCTCTGGTGGTTGTCTCAAGATCACCTGTCTCAGGGAATGAGTTTCCGCAGACCGGAGTGGATCATTGTCACGACCGATGCCAGCCTGTTAGGCTGGGGTGCGGTCTGGAACTCCCTGAAGGCTCAGGGTCTATGGTCTCGGGAAGAATCTCTTCTCCCGATAAACATTTTGGAGCTGAGAGCGATATTCAATACGCTCCAGGCGTGGCCTCAACTAGCGGAGGCCAAATTCATCAGATTTCAGTCGGACAACATCACGACTGTAGCGTACATCAATCATCAGGGAGGAACAAAGAGTTCCCTAGCGATGAAGGAAGTATCCAAGATCATCAAATGGGCGGAGGATCACTCCTGCCATCTATCTGCAATTCACATCTCAGGGGTAGACAACTGGGAGGCGGATTTTCTAAGTCGTCAGACTTTTCATCCGGGGGAGTGGGAACTCCACCCGGAGGTTTTTGTTCAGCTGACCCTGCTATGGGGCATTCCAGAATTGGATCTGATGGGTCCCATCAGAACACCAAACTTCCCCTTTACGGATCCAGATCCAGGGATCCCAAGGCGGCATTGATAGATGCTTTAACAGCGCCTTGGTCATTCAGTCTAGCTTATGTCTTTCCGCCGTTTCCTCTTCTCCCTCGGCTAGTAGCCAGAATCAAACAGGAGAAGGCTTTGGTAATTCTGATAGCGCCTGCGTGGCCACGCAGGACTTGGTATGCAGACCTAGTGGACATGTCATCGGTCCCACCATGGAAACTGCCATCGAGGCAGGATCTTCTAATTCAAGGTCCTTTCAAGCATCCAAATCTAGTTTCTCTGCAACTGACTGCTTGGAGATTGAACGCTTAATTCTAGCTAAGCGTGGTTTCTTTGAATCAGTTATAGATACTCTGATACAGGCAAGAAAGCCTGTCACCAGGAAAATTTACCATAAGATATGGCGGAAAATATCTTTGTTGGTGTGAATCCAAGGGTTACTCGTGGAGTAAGGTTAGGATTCCAAGGATATTGTCCTTTCTCCAAGAAGGATTGGAGAAAGGTCTGTCAGCTAGTTCCTTAAAGGGACAGATATCTGCTCTGTCTATCCTGTTACATAAGCGCCTGGCAGCTGTACCAGGCGTTCAGGTGTTTGCACAGACCCTAGTTAGAATCAAGCCTGTTTACAAGCCGGTGGCTCCTCCATGGAGTCTAAATTTAGTTCTTTCAGTTCTTCAAGGGGTTCCGTTTGAACCTTTGCATTCCATAGATATTAAGTTATTATCTTGGAAAGTTTTGTTTTTAGTAGCCATTTCTTCTGCTCGAAGAGTTTCTGAATTGTCTGCTTTGCAGTGTAATTCACCCTATCTGGTGTTCCATGCAGATAAGGTTGTTTTGCGTACCAAACCTGGTTTTCTTCCAAAAGTGGTTTCTAATAAGAATATTAACCAGGAAATCATTGTTCCTTCTCTGTGTCCTAATCCAGTTTCTAGGAAGGAACGACTTTTACACAATCTTGACGTGGTTTGTGCTTTAAAATTCTATTTAAAAGCAACTAAAGATTTCAGACAAACATCATCCTTGTTTGTTGTCTATTCTGGTAAGAGGAGAGGTCAGAAAGCGACTGCTACCTCTCTTTCCTTCTGGCTGAAAAGCATCATCTGATTGGCTTATGAGACTGCTGGACAGCAGCCTCCTGAACGAATTACAGCTCATTCCACCAAAGCTGTGGCTTCCACTTGGGCCTTCAAGAATGAGGCTTCTGTTGAACAGATTTGTAAGGCAGCGACTTGGTCTTCACTGCATACATTCGCCAAATTTTACAAATTCTATACTTTTGCTTCTTCGTAGGCTATTTTTGGGAGAAAGGTTTTGCAAGCAGCGGTGCCTTCTGTTTAGGTTACCTGACTTGTTCCCTCCCTTCATCCGTGTCCTAAAGCTTTTGGTATTGGTATCCCACAAGTAAGGATGAATCCGTGGACTGGATACACCAAGTAAGAGAAAACAGAATTTATGCTTACCTGATAAATTGCTTTCTCTTACGGTGTATCCAGTCCACGGCCCGCCCTGACAATTATGTCAGGTTCAAATTTAATTTTTAAAATAACTACAGTCACCACTGCACCCTACGGTTCTCCTTTTTCTCCTAACCGTCGGTCGAATTACTGGGGGGGGGCGGAGCCTGAGGGGAGCTATATGGACAGCTTTGCTGTGTGCTCTCTTTGCCACTTCCTGTAGGGATTGAGAATATCCCACAAGTAAGGATGAATCCGTGGACTGGATACACCGTAAGAGAAAGCAATTTATCAGGTAAGCATAAATCCTGTTTTGCGCCAAAAAATGTGGGCGTCGTTTTCGGCGCCAAAGGATGTGGCATCATACTTGGCGCCAAAAAATGTGGGCGTCATTCTTGGCTCAAAAAAATGTGGGCGTCATACTTGGCGCCAAAAAATGTGGGCGTCATACTTGGCGCCACTTTTTTCACATTATTTAAGTTTCACTTTTTTGTTGCTTTTGGTTGCTAGAGGCTTGTTTGTTTTGCATTTTTTCCCATTCCTGAAACTGTCATTTAAGGATTTTGATAATTTTGCTTTATATGTTGTTTTTTTCTATTACATATTGCAAGATGTCACAACCTGAACCTGGATCAGAATCTACTTCTGGAAAAGATGCTGCCTGATGTTGGTTGTACCAATGCTAAGTGCATTTGTTGTAAACTTTTGGTAACTGTTCCTCCGGCTGTAGTTTGTGTTAGTTGTCATGATAAACTTTCTAACGCAGATAATGTCTCCATTAGTAATAATCCTTTACCTGTTGTTTTTCCTTCAACATCTAATGTTCAGGATGTCCCTGTTAATGTAAAAGAATTTGTTTCTAATTCTATTAGGAAGGCTCTGTCTGTTATTCCTCCTTCCAGTAAACGTAAAAGGTCTTTTAAAACTTCTCATATTTCAGATGAATTTTTAAGTGACCGCCATCATTCTGACTTACCTGTTTCTGATGAGGATCTATCTGGTTCAGAAGATTCTGCCTCAGATATTGACACTGATAAATCTTCATATTTGTTTAAGATGGAGTTTATTCGTTCTTTACTTAAAGAAGTGTTGATTGCATTAGATATGGAGGAGTCTAGTCCTCAAGATACTAAATCTACTTCAGTTTTTAAACCTCATGTAGTTATTCCAGAAGTTTTTCCAGTTCCTGATGCTATTTCAGAAGTAATTTCTAGGGAATGGAATAGTCTGGGTACTTCATTTACTCCTTCACCAAGGTTTAAGAAATTGTACCCTTTGTCATCTGATAGATTAGAGTTTTGGGAAAAAATCCCCAAAGTTGATGGGGCTATCTCTACTCTTGCTAAACATACTACTATTCCTACGGCAGGTAGTACTTCCTTTAAGGATCCTTTAGATAGGAAGCTTGAATCCTTTTTAAGGAAGGCTTATTTATGTTCAGGTAATCTAATTAGACCTGCTATTTCTTTGGCTGATGTTGCTGCAGCTTCCACTTTCTGGTTGGAAGCTTTAGCGCAACAAGTGTCAGACCCATAATGCTTATAGCATTGTTAAACTTCTTCAACATGCTAATAACTTTGTTTGTGATTCCATTTTTTATATCATTAGAATTGATGTCAGGTATATGTCTTTAGCTATTTTAGCTAGAAGAGCTTTATGGCTTAAATCTTGGAATGCAGATATGACTTCTAAGTCACCATTGCTTTTTCTTTCTTTCCAAGGAAATAAATTATTTGGTTCACAGTTGGATTCAATAATTTGAACTGTTACTGGGGGGAAGGGAGCCTTTTTGCCTCAGGACAAAAAATCTAAAGGTAAATATAGGGCTGCTAATCGTTTTCGTTCCTTTCGTCAGAATAAGGAACAGAAGCCTGACCCTTCCCCTAAAGGAACGGTCTCAGTTTGGAAACCTTCTCCAGTCTGGAATAAATCCAAACCTTTTAGAAAGTCAAAACCAGCTCCCAAATCCGCATGAAGTTGTGGCCCTCATTCCAGCACAGCTGGTAGGGGGCAGGTTACAATTTTTCAAAGATGTTTAGATCAATTCGATTCCCAGTCTTTGGATTCAGAACATTGTTTCACAAGGGTACAGAATAGGTTTCAAGGTAAGGCCGCCTGTGAGAAGATTTTTTCTCTCACGCATTCCAGTAAACCCAGTGAAGGCTCAGGCGTTTCTGAAATGTGTTTCAGACCTAGAGTCGGCTGGGATAATTGTGCCAGTTCCAGTTCTGGAACGGGGTCTGGGGTTTTACTCAAATCTATTCATTGTACCAAAGAAGGAGAATTCCTTCAGACCAATTCTGGATCTAAAAATATTGAATCGTTATGTAAGGATACCAACATTCAAAATGGTGACTATAAGGACTATTCTGCCTTTTGTTCAGCAAGGGCATTATATGTCTACAATACAGGATGCATATCTTCATATTCCAATTCATCCAGATCACTATCAGTTCCTGAGATTCTCTTTTCTAGACAAGCATTACCAGTTTGTTGCTCTTCCGTTTGGCCTAGCAACAGCTCCAAGGATCTTTTCAAAAGTTCTCGGTGCCCTTCTCTCTGTAATCAGAGAACAGTGTATTGCGGTATTTCCTTATTTGGACGATATCTTGGTACTTGCTCAGTCTTTACATTCTGCAGAATCTCATATGAATCAACTTGTGTTGTTTCTTCAAAGACATGGTTGGAGGATCAATTTACCAAAGAGTTCCTTGATTCCTCAGACAAAGGCAACCTTTTTGGGTTTCCAAATAGATTCAGTGTCCATGACTTTGTCTCTAACAGAAAAGAGACTTCTGAAATTGGTTTCAGTTTGTCGAAACCTTCAGTCTCAATCATTCCCTTCGGTAGCTTTGTGCATGGAAATTCTAGGTCTCATGACATCGGACGCGATCCCTTTTGCTCGTTTTCACATGAGACCTCTCCAGCTTTGTATGCTGAACCAGTGGTGCAGGGATTATACAAAGATATCACAATTAATATCCTTAAATCCCAATGTTCGATCTTCTCTGACTTGGTGGTTGAATCACCATCGTTTAATTCAAGGGGCCTCTTTTGTTCGTCCAACCTGGACTGTGATCTCAACAGATGCGAGTCTTTCAGGTTGGGGAGCTGTATGGGGATCTCTGACAGCGCAGGGGGTTTGGGAATCTCAGGAGGCGAGATTACCAATCAACATTTTGGAACTCCGTGCGATTTTCAGAGCTCTTCAATTCTGGCCTCTTCTGAAGAGAGAATCGTTTATTTGTTTTCAGACAGACAATGTCACAACCGTGGCATATGTCAATCATCAAGGTGGGACTCACAGTCCTCAAGCTATGAAAAAAGTATCTCGGATACTTGTATGGGCGGAATCCAGCTCCTGTCTAATTTCTGCGGTTCACATCCCAGGTATAGACCATTGGGAAGCGGATTATCTCAGTCGCCAGACATTACATCCGGGCGAATGGTCTCTTCACCCAGAGGTATTTCTTCAGATTGTTCAAATCTGGGGACTTCCAGAAATAGATCTGATGGCCTCTCATCTAAACAAGAAACTTCCCAGGTATCTGTCCAGATCCAGGGATCCTCAGGCGGAAGCAGTGGACGCGTTGTCGCTTCCTTGGAATTATCATCCTGCTTATATCTTTCCGCCTCTAGTTCTTCTTCCAAAATCCTAATGGAGCGTTCGTTTGTACTGCTGGTGGCTCCAGCATGGCCTCACAGGTTTTGGTGAGCGGATCTTGTTCGGATGGCCAGTTGCCAACCTTGGACACTTCCGTTAAGGCCAGACCTTCTATCTCAAGGCCCATTTTTCCATCAGGATCTCATATCATTAAATTTGAAGGTATGGAGATTGAACGCTTGATACTTAGTCATAGAGGTTTCTCTGATTCAGTGATTAATACTATGTTACAGGCTCGTAAATCTGTGTCTAGGAATATTTATTACCGAGTCTGGAAGACTTACATTTCTTGGTGTTCTTCTCATAAATTCTCTTGGCATTCTTTTAGAATTCCTAGAATTTTACAGTTTCTTCAGGATGGTTTGGATAAGGGTTTGTCTGCAAGCTCCTTGAAAGGACAAATTTCTGCTCTTTCTGTTCTTTTTCACAGAAAGATTGCTAATCTTCCTGATATTCATTGTTTTGTACAGGATTTGGTTCGTGTCAAGCCTGTCATTAAGTCAATCTCTCCTCCTTGGAGTCTTAATTTGGTTCTGAGGGCTTTACAGGCTCCTCCGTTTGAACCTATGCATTCTCTGGATATTAAATTACTTTCCTGGAAAGTTTTGTTCCTTTTGGCCATCTCTTCTGCTAGAATAGTTTCTGAATTATCTGCTCTTTCTTGTGAATCTCCTTTTCTGATTTTTCATCAGGATAAGGCGGTGTTGCGGACTTAATTTAAATTTTTACCTAAAGTTGTGAATTCTAACAACATTAGTAGAGAAATTGTTGTCCCTTCATTGTGTCCTAATCCTAAGGATTCTCTGGAGAGATCTTTACATTCTTTGGATGTAGTAAAAGCTTTGAAATATTATGTTGAAGCTACTAAAGGTTTCAGAAAGACTTCTAGTCTATTTGTTATCTTTTCTGGTTCCAGGAAAGGTCAGAAGGCTTCTGCCATTTCATTGGCATCTTGGTTAAAGTCTTTGATTCATCATGCTTATGTAGAGTCGGGTAAGTCCCCGCCTCAAAGGATTACGGCTCATTCTACTAGGTCAGTTTCTACTTCCTGGGCTTTTAGGAATGAAGCTTCTGTTGATCAGATTTGCAAAGCAGCAACTTGGTCTTCTTTGCCTACTTTTACTAAATTTTACCATTTTGATGTTTTCTCTTCTTCTGAAGCAGTTTTTGGTAGAAAAGTACTTCAGGCAGCTGTTTCAGTTTGATTCTTCTGCATATTATTTCAATTTTTTTGATTTGGGTTGTGGATTATTTTTTCAGTGGAATTGGCTGTTTTTATTTTATCCCTCCCTCTCTAGTGACTCTTGCGTGGAAGTTCCACATCTTGGGTATCTGCTATCCCATACGTCACTAGCTCATGGACTCTTGCTAATTACATGAAATAAAACATAATTTATGTAAGAACTTACCTGATAAATTCATTTCTTTCATATTAGCAAGAGTCCATGATGCCCACCCTTTTTTGTGGTGGTTATGATTTTTTTGTATAAAGCACAATTATTCCAATTCCTTATTTTTGATGCTTTCGCTCCTTTCTTATCACCCCACTTCTTGGCTATTCGTTAAACTGAATTGTGGGTGTGGTGAGGGGTGTATTTGTAGGCATTTTCAGGTTTGGGAAACTGCCCCTCCTGGTAGGAATGTATATCCCCATACGTCACTAGCTCATGGACTCTTGCCAATTACATGAAAGAAAACATAATTTATGTAAAAACTTACCTGATAAATTAATTTCTTTCATATTGGCAAGAGTCCATGAGGAACACCCTTTTCTTATGGTGGTTATGATTTTTTTTGTATAAAGCACAATTATTTCCAGATTCCTTATTTAATTCTTTTTACTCCTTTCTTTATCACCCCACTACTTGGCTATTCGTTAAACTGAATTGTGGGTGTGGTGAGGGGTGTATTTATAGGCATTTTGAGGTTTGGGAAACTTTGCCCCTCCTGGTAGGAATGTATATCCCATACGTCACTAGGTCATGGACTCTTGCTAATATGAAAGTAATGAATTTATCAGGTAAGTTCTTACATAACTTATGTTTTTTACACAGAACTTACTCTGCTGAGCTGAGGAAATTGTGAGGTAAAATATCTTCTTTTTTACATAGAGATGTTCAAGTGGTATTTTCCTGTCAACTTTTTTCAGTTATACTGCATCAGTTACAAGTGATTTAGCATATGTGTATTATGTCCCTTTTAAGTATCACTTCCCTTCCCACAATCCCCAGTCATTCTCTTTGCCTTTGATGCAAGGAGGAGTTGATGTTTGCTCATTATTATTATTTGCTTGTTAGCGCGCTTTTTATCTTAATCTATGCAGCTCTATGGGCTTGTTACTTCATATCTAGCAGAGCGCCACCATTTATGTTTCTTTAATGAGATGTTTTCCTGTCGCTGTCTCCATTATATATCAGAGCGCATGGTGCCAAAGGTAGTAGGACATTTCTACTCTGGCTAAGAGGACTACGCTTCCTAGAGAGGATAGCTGTTCTTTTCAGGATCAATGGACTTAGCTGGTGGCTTACATGGAAGTTTGTATTGCCACTGTGTCGAGTGCAACATCTTATTGGTGCAATGCCTTGTCTGATTCCAATTTGGTAGAGATTCCTTTTGGAGGAGATTCAGTACAGAATTAAGGCTCTTGAGCTAGCCAATTCTTTTATTTCTGATGCTACCATATCCGTTTTTCAGCCGGGGGCCAAGATATCTGGCTTCACTGTGCTAGCCCGCGGGGCATTGTGGACAGTGGATTTTTCCCTCTGAGTCCAAGTTTCTGGTGCTTCATACAAGGGTAAGACCTTGTTTGGTCCTGTTCTGACAGGAATGGTTCTGATATTATGGAAGGGAAAGGGTCTTTTCTACCACAAGACAACATGAATAGACCTAAAGGAATTTGCCCCCAATCCGTGATTGGTCCAAGTTGAAGGTTGAATCTCTCTGTCTTCAAACATGGATACGAGATGTCCCAGATAGGCTGTGGACATAATATCTCAAGGTTACTACATAGTAATCATCCCTCTTGAGGCAGGTTCCTTCTCTCAATTTTATCTGCAGGCCGGTTAACAATGAGGCATTTTTGTAGTCTGTTTGGGACTTCTCTCCCCTGTAAGTGATAGTTCAAGTTCCTGTATGGGGAATAGGGTCTAGGATTTTTTTCATTCCTGTTATTGGTTCCCGAAAAAGAGGGAAGTTTTCGCCCTATGGTAGACCTAAAGTGTCTCAACAAGCTGTCTCAGGGCACCGTTCTTCAAATGAAAACCAGTAGTTCCATTTTTTCTTTGATCTAGGAGGGTCAGTTTCATGTTGACCATAGACCTGGAGGACGCATATTTTCAAGTTCCTGAGTTTTGCCTTTCTGTCAAACACTTTCCGTTTCTGGTTCTTCCCTTTTGGTCTGGCCATGACTCTTAGAGATCCTGGACGTCATAATGGTTCAGGCGCCATCTTTTCAACAAGCAAACTCTCATACAGAAATCTTGTTGTCTTTCTTCATGCCCACGGTTGGAAGTGAATGTGAAAATGAAGTCCCTTGTTCTAGCTACAGGGGTAGTTTTTTTTTAGGGACCATATTAGTTTCCCTATCTCTGAAAATATTTTTGTCAGCGTTCAGAAAATAGAGGATTCTTTCCTCTTGCCTCTTTCAGCT